>NC_044982.1:83131456-83241650 GCF_008728515.1 Papio anubis
AGAGGCACAAGATGAGGGGGAGCAGATGGGCCGAAGAGAAAGGTGGGAGACGCAATGGTTTACTCCAGACAGAGAAAGGAAGGAGACACTCACCCAGCCGGGATGGCAGCTCTTAAGACACAGCACTGGTGGCAAGGAGCCCCCAGCTGGGGCCTTTCATCCTCCCGGCCAGCGTGGAGCTCTGGAAAGGGGAGGGGGAGATCAGAACCAGGAGGGGAAGGCCAGGGATCAGGTTCTGGCCTGGGAACGGCTGGGGTTGCAGCTCTGGGCCTGGGCCCCTGCCCCCAACGCTCTACCAGCTGTGTGGCCGAATCCATGTTTAATGACTGTCCTCCCGGGAAACCCAGGGCCAAGGGCTTCCTGCCGACACCATCTGTATTCGCGGTTCCCCCTAGTGCAGCCCAAAGGCCCAACTCCTCCCTTACCCCCACCTCAGCCAGTCTCCAACCCCGCCCGCCTGCCAGGTTAGGGATCTCACGGGTCAGGCCGCTGCCGGGATCCGGGCCGTTTCCTGGTGCAGGAGCTGGGAGGGAGGGAGAGAGGGAGGAAGGGAGGGAAGGAAGGAGGGAGGAGAAAGGGGGGGCAGAGGGAGGGCCCGGCGCCGGGTGATGATGGGGCCCAAAGATGCGTCCAGAGAGAGGGGCGGGGCTGGGACGCAGGCCTGCGAAGGGCCACTACTCAAGAAGAGGGAGGGCTGCTGAAGGCAGTGAAGGGCTGCCTGAGAGGGCACGGTGGGCTGGGCTGGGCTGGGCTCCTGAGCCTCGAGGCTGCCCAGAGAAATATGCCGGACTTCAGGACATCTTGGGGCAAATTTAGCATTTCCAGGAGGTTTCCGATGTTCCATGCACTTGTTGAACTTTTCCAGCCCTGAATTGTGTGCCTGGAAAACAGGAGCAGTTCCCATTAAGCTGGGAACCTTCTACTAGGTGCCTTACCCTTTTGGGACTAGCAGACACTACACAGACACCAAACCTTTCCCATCTTTTCTCCAGGACCTTTAACCCAGTGTTGTCTTTGTGGGCTGGGCTTCAGCCAGGCATCAAGGAGCCAGGACTTGGATCACAAGCAGTTTCTGCCGGTACTTTTCTTTAATTCATCTTCTTTTGTAATCAGATTGATTTTAGTGGGTTTTTTTTTTCTTTCTTTCTTTTCTTTTTTTTTTTTTTACCCAACACAGGAACTAATTCTCATTGTGAAAAAAATCAAACAATAAAGAGGTATGGAGTAATAAAATACAGGTTCTCAAACACACACACACATACACACCCAATTCCACTTCCCTCCCTGCAGGTTGCCATTGTTAAGCTTGATGTTTATCCTTCCAGATTACATATATATGGGGCTATTATTTATACATGGCAGTATATTTATACAGGGTGGGTCACAGGTGTGAAGCAATCTGACCACAGCTGATCCACATGAGAGCACTCACAGCCAGCCCCCTGGGCTCTTGGATCTGGCACTTTCTTCAGCTCCATTTAAAAAGCAACCCAACCAAAGGCCAGAAAGAGGCGACCCAGTTCTCCTCTTCTGCTAGTACCCTTTGCTTCTACCTCCAAACCAAGCTTCTGTATTACCATCTGCCCTTATGGTCACTTGAGAAGTAAGGTCTTTTCTGCAGCAATAATAGTAACAACTAGCTGGGTTTGGTGGCTCACACCTGTAATCCCAACACTTTGGGAGGCCAAGGCGGGTGGATCACTTGAGGCCGGGAGTTTGAGACCAGCCTGACCAACATGGCAAAACCCCATCTCTACTAAAAATACAAAAATTAGCCAGCCTGTAATCCCAGCTGCTCAGGAGGCTGAGGCATGAGAATCGCTTGAAACCAGGAGGCTGAGATCATGCCACTGCACTCCAGACTGGGTGATAGAACGAGACTCTATCTCAAACAAAAAAAAAAGTAAAAACATATTTTGAGGAGTTATTAGATGCTGTGCTTTTTTTACATGTATGTTTTATCCTGTCACTAATCCTTATGCTGTTTTATCCTCATTCTATGAATGAGGAAATTGAGGTTTGGAGAGGTTAAGTGATTTGCCCAAAGACATATACTAATATGCAAGAAGCTAGGACTCCCATCTCATGCTGTAACTTTGACACTATTGCTTCAAGATCACTTCTTGCCTTCGCATAGTCAATACTGTTTTCATAGTCTGAATCCACACCATTTACATGTCCACACTCAATTCTCTCCTCTATTCTAAACACACAGCCTATTACACTCCTTTATGGCTGTATCCTTTCAGCCAATCTTATTTCTTTTTTGTTCTTAGCCTGATCATTCTGGCTGCCACCAGCAAGCTTGCCCCCTTTAGAGAATAACCTACTCCAAGTCTTCATTTGCACTCCTGGTTTGTTTGTTTGTTTGTTTGTTTGTGAGACAGGGGTCTCATTCCACGGCCTAAACTGGAGTGCAGTGGTACAATCAGTGTTGACTTCAGCTTCCACCATCTAGGCTCAGGCAATCTTCCTACCTCAGTGTCCCCAGTAGCTGGGACTAGAGGTGTGCTGCACTATGCTTAGCTAAATTCATTTTTTATAGAGATGGGGATCTCATTATGTTGCCCAGGCTGATCTCAAACTTCTGGGTCAGCTTGCTTGTAATACAAAGTAACGTATGATTTATTATACATTAATTCATATATATAATATACATATTATATTGTGTATATATACAATATATACATTGTATATTGTGTATCATATATAATGATATGAAGAGAATACATCCATGCATTCTATATATGTATAAAATAAAAAAGTCAATATTGCTTTAAAAATGAGTCCTAGCTAAGTAGTATCGCTGCAGTCAATACTAGTGTGAATACATGTAAACAGGAATGAGTTGTATAATAATAAGATAACATGTGTCTTATGGTTTATTTTCAACTTAGTCACTTGTGGTTTTACAGTTAAACTATCCTGCTGCTTTAAATTTAGAGACTTCATTTCTACCCTAAGATTCCCTCTTTTAACACTCTGAGAATGTTACCTATTATTGTTAAATGTTTTAATCTTATATAACCAAGTGGATAAGAGCGTGGACTCTAGAGCTAAACTGTTTAGGTCCTGATCCCACCTCCCCAATTATTAACTATGTAACCCTGGGCAAGAGTCCTCTCCCCTACCTCAATTTTCTCATCTTTAAACTAGGCATAATAGTCTCTATTCCTCTGATAGTTGTATTACATGGGTTAGTATTTGCAAAACCCTTACAACAGTACTTAGCACATTAAGTGCTATATAAGATCAGTAGGAAAGTTAGAAAAAAAAAAACTAAAAACACTTCACTTTTTTTTTTCCACTAAGGAAAAAAAAAAAAGAGAAAGAAAGAAAAGAAAAGAAAAGAAAGAAAGAAAGAAAGAAAGAAAGAAAGAGAGAGAGAGAGAGAGAGAGAAAGAGAGAAAGAAAGAAAGAAAGAAAGAAAGAAAGAAAGAAAGAAAGAAAGAAAGAAAGAAAGAAAGAAAGAGAGAGGAAAAAGCCAGGTCTGTCCTTCTTGGAAGCTCCCAGTAGTTGGGAATTCCACAGTCCCAACTCCAAGAGAGTTGTTGAGTGCTTGTTCATTCAATAATTTGAATGCCTACCATATACTAAAACACCATGAATCAGACAAAGCCCCTGCCCTCAAAGGGCTTACACTTGGGTTAGAAATCAGAACTCCACCACTTTTTCATAGACGAGAACACTGAGTTCAGAGTATGGTGTGGTGGCTCATGCCTGTAATCCCAGCAATTTGGGAGGCCAAGGCGGGCAGATCACCTGACATCAGGAGTTCGAGACAAGCCTGGCCAACATGCTGAAACCCCGTGTCTACTAAAAATACAAAAATTAGGCAGGCATGGTGGCAGACACCTGTAATCCCAGTTACTCAGGAGGCTGAGGTAGGAGAATCACTTGAACCCGGGAGGCAGAGGTTGCAGTGAGCCAAGATCACGACACTGCACTCCAGCCTGGGCGACAGAGTGAGACTCCATCACACACACACACACACACACACACACACACACACGAACACTGAGTCCAGAGAAGTTACCAGAGAAGTTATGCCTTGTTTGCTCAAGGTCACTAGAAGCTAGGTCTTCCCGCAGTTCTCAGTTCGGGTGCCACATTCTCACCTTCTATTTGAAAGACTCTACCTAGCTTTCATGACCTTTCCTTCTTTGCACCCACCATCACCCTCTGCCCAAACCAGGAGCCTAGGTTTCAGAAAACAGTGAACCCCAAAGATAAAGTCACATGCTGGACGTTTTGAACCTTCCCCTGCAAGAAAATGAAAGGTTATTTTATTCTTCCCAGCGTTAACCTTTCCTATGCTATGCCGGAAAGGTGGAGGACTTTTTACATTTTATTATTATTATTATTATTGTAGAGATTAGGGGTCTCACTATGTAGCCCAGGCTGAGTCTTGAACTCCTGGCTTCAAGCAATCCTCCCACCTCGGCCTCCCAAAGCGCTGGAATTAGAGGGGTGAGACACCGCGTCCGGCCCGTGAGTGTTTTTTTAAAAAGGTTGAGTGGCCTCACTCGGGACCGAAAAGGTGGAGTCCCCGCCCCCGGTGCAGCAGCGAAGACAAACGGAGCCACCTGTGAGAGGGCTGTGGGCGGGGGGACCCGGGCCGTGAGGGCCTTGGAACCGGAGGGTGAGTGCCGTTGAGCGCACGCTCAGAGCAGACCGCTAGCAGGAGGCAGGATGTGATAGTCTAAGACCCTGGAAGCTGACGGCCAGAGGGAGGGAAAGGTGGTCACAGAGGAGAGGCAAAGCAACGGGAGGTGGAGGATCCTGGAGGTGACTGCAAGGAGAGTACGCAGTGGCGAGGGGCTGCAGAAGCGGACCCAGCGACTTCTGCGCCGACGCGGTGCAGGCAGGAGAGAGGAAGAGAGGGGAGCGCGGTGGCGCTGCGGGCTGGCCCCGCCGGGGAGGGGGCTGCCATGTCCCGTGAGCGGCCCCCGGGCACCGACATTCCCCGCAACCTGAGCTTTATTGCCGCGCTAACGGAGCGCGCCTACTACCGTAGCCAGCGGCCCAGCCTCGAGGAGGAGCCAGAGGAGGAGCCAGGCGAGGGCGGGACGCGGTTCGGGGCACGATCCCGCGCTCACGCACCTAGTCGGGGCCGCCGGGCCCGCTCAGCACCAGCCGGAGGCGGCGGGGCTCGGGCGCCCCGCAGCCGTAGCCCAGACACCCGCAAGAGAGTGCGTTTCGCCGACGCACTGGGGTTGGAGCTGGCTGCCGTGCGCCGCTTCCGTCCCGGTGAGCTGCCCCGGGTGCCCCGCCACGTGCAGATCCAACTGCAGAGGGACGCCCTCCGCCACTTCGCGCCCTGCCAGCCCCGCGCCCGCGGCCTCCAGGTAGGCGGCGGGGGCACCTCCCCTCCTGGGGACCTCCCTCAGTCGGCCGCAGCAGGCGTGTGGGAGTGGATTTGCCAAAGAGCACCCATCTCCATCCCATCCCTGGGCTTGCGCCGGCCCATCCCTTTTGCGGTACACCATTTGCGAGTGGCTCTAGGCCACCCTGGCAGCGAGGCCGCACTCTGCGGGCGTGGACGCCGGAGTCGGCCTCTGATTGGCCCAGTGCCTCGCTCTGACACCGCCCCCTCTCTCTCCCCTCTCTCCGCCCTGGACTCCCTCCTCCCGCTTCTTTTTTCCTCCAGGAGGCGCGCGCCGCCCTGGAGCCAGCCAGCGAGCCCGGCTTCGCCGCCCGCTTGCAGGCGCAGCGCATCTGCCTGGAACGCGCGGAGGCGGGCCCGATGGGCGTGGCCGGGAGCGCGCGCGTGCTGGACCTGGCCTACGAGAAGCGCGTGAGCGTGCGCTGGAGTGCCGACGGCTGGCGGAGCCAACGCGAGGCGCCCGCGGCCTACGCCGGCCCGGCCCCGCCTCCGCCGCGCGCCGACCGCTTCGCCTTCCGCCTGCCCGCGCCGCCGATTGGGGGCGTCCTGCTCTTCGCTTTGCGCTACCGTGTGACAGGTCACGAGTTCTGGGACAACAACGGCGGCCGTGACTATGCTCTACGTGGGCCCGAGCACCCGGGCAGTGGCGGAGCCCCGGAGCCCCAGGGCTGGATCCACTTTATCTGAGACGAGGCGCCTGTGGCCGACGGCTGAAAACACCAAAGGCACCCGGGGGCTGGGGGACCCGATGTGGCGGGGAGGAATAGGAGAGACCAGGATTGGTGGGGAGCAGTCCAAGGGAGTCAAGCCGGGGAGGGCAAGAAGGGTGGGGAAATCAGGGGCATGGGGGCGGGGGAGCCGGGGGAGTGGGCGGAACCAACGAAGCTCGGGGAGATCCGGGTGTTAAAAGCTGGTTGGATGTGAGTGAAAGGGACCCAGACTCTAGGAGGAAGGAGACCCGAAACGGCACCGGAGGGATTAGAAAAAAAGGAAAAGAATGGGGATGATGGTGGCTTTCCCTTCAGTGAGTGGGCACTGGGAGAAAGGGAGGAGGTCCATCAGGCCTAGGCAGTTGAAGAAGGTTAAGAACCTTTTGGAGACGGAGGAGGTATGATGTGAAGTAGCCCACCCAGTCGAAGTAATTTAGATTGCTGGCGCATTCCCTCTTCTTACCCACCTTTTCCACCTCAGATCCCCCGTCCTACCCATCCTAGCTTTAACTCAGCCATAATTGCCTTGCTTAATCCCAGGAACCTGGCCACTGCTCCTTGGTCCTTGGCATTAGGACGGGATTCCCTTGTCACCTCTGACAGTTCCTGGCTGCAGTGTCCGCGGACTGGCTGGGGAGTGATGACAGGTAGCCATCAGAGCTCCAGCCTCCAGGCAGCTTTAGGGATTAAAATGGAGGCCAAAGCAACTCCAGACCTGTTTTTATAGCCAAATACTGTGGTGCCTCCGGGGTTGTACACTCAGGGGCTTCCAGGAAAATGCCAACCTTACCTTTCTGGAGTGCCTTTTAATAACCTCCAAGCACTTTATGGACTGTTTGTCGAGGGACGGTGAATCAGGAGAATGACTATTCTGATTTCCTTTGTCTCCGAAAAGGAATTCCCTGACTACATAACTTTGGGCAAGTTACTTCACCTCTTTGTGCCCCAGTTTTTTCCTTGGAAAACTGGATTTAGATTAGATGATCTTTTAAGGCTCCTTGTATGATATTTTGTGATCTGTACATGGCAGAGTATAGATTAGAAGCCACATTTTGCAACCTAGTGCTATGGTTCAGAATACATAGTACCCCAAGCGTCTGGCTGGGGCCGAGGATGGGTCCTCCAGTTCTTGGCACAGATATTCCAGAGCCCACGAAGCATCCCATAACCAACCATCAGCCCATCATCTGCTCCATTTTGCTCTTGCCCTCACAGACTTTCAGCCTCCATGCTCTGAGACAACTGTGGATAGGTACATCTCTTTTGGTGAAAATGATGCTTGAGAACCCAAAAGATTAAAGGAAACAATGTTAGGGGCTTTTGTGGGGATAAAAGATAATGGGTATGTGGAATAGAAACATTTCAAATGAAGAATCAAAACATTTCAATCAATCCACTTGGTTGTAAAAAAACAAAACAAACAAATAAAACACCTAAGCAACTTGAATAGTAAATGGCATCAGAAGATGGCAGTCTGCTCCATAACCAGAGCAAGTGCAGTGGGAAAGCTGGACTCTCATACCCACTCACATTCATGCCTTATGTCTCTCCTCCTGGTTAACCTTAAGAGGGGAGTGATTCCTCTGCTGGTTGCTGCTTTTCCTTTTCTCTTACCCTATTCCTTTTTTTTTTTTTTTTTTGAGACAGAGTGTCGCTCTGTCGCCCAGGCTGGAGTGCAGTGGCCACATCTCAGCTCACTGCAAGCTCCGCCTCCCGGGTTCACGCCATTCTCCTGCCTCAGCCTCCCGAGTAGCTGGGACTACAGGCGCCCACCACCTCGCCCGGCTAGTTTTTTGTATTTTTTAGTAGAGACGGGGTTTCACCGTGTTAGCCAGGATGGTCTCGATCTCCTGACCTCATGATCCGCCCGTCTCGGCCTCCCAAAGTGCTGGGATTACAGGCTTGAGCCACCGCGCCCGGCCCTCTTACCCTATTCCTAACCTCTTTGCTTCTCTCTTTCTTTACTTGTGTCTCTCCCTTCTCATCACTTTTTTTCTTTTAACATACAGGGCATTTACCTTCATTTTGTCTATTTCCATTTGTTTCCTTCTTCATTCTTGTTCATCTCTGTTATTCCTTCTCCCTCCAGAAGGGATGGAAACCCTATTTTCTTTTCTCCAAGACTGTGGTTGGTCTACTTTCCTCACTCGGGCTCCTTGACAGTCTTCTAGAAGAGAGAAGGAGGAAAAGAAGCAGTTTCTGATGTTACAGATGAACAAGGATCTCCCAGGTAACCAACTCTCCACACCCATTTCTGTTACTAATTTTTCAAAGAGAAATTTCTGGTTCCCCTTCTTCCTTATCACTGAGTGAAGGGGGACGGGCATGCACATGTGCCCATACATGCATTCAGAATAGAGTGTGGGGGTGGGTGCAATGGATCACGCCTGTAATCCCAGCTCTTTGGGAGGCTGAGGCAGGTGGATCATTTGAGGTCAGAAGTACAAGACCAGCCTGGCCAACATAGTGAAACCCTGTATCTACTAAAAATACAAAACTTAGCCGTGCATGGTGACTCATGCCTGTAGTCCCAGCTACTCAGGAGGCTGAGGCAGGAGAATCACTTTAACGGGGAGATGGAGGTTGCAGTGAGCTGAGATTGTGCCACTGCACTCCAGCCTGGGTGACAGTGAGACTCCGTACCAAAAAAAAAAAAAAAAAAAAAAGAATAGAATATGGGGCTTGTTACCATGCCCCTCCTGTCCACAACCTTAGTCTTTGAGAAAAGATGACTGAAAGAGAGGAACCCTCCAAGTCATTCCTCAAACAAATGCCCATTTAAACATCATCCTTGTGAAGAAAACAGGAAGAATGTCATGTACCACGTGGATCACCTTCAGTTCAAAGTTGCAGCAAAGTGAAGAAAGAAACTACTGGAAGCTACCCAGCAATGCACTGTTTAGTCATCAATTAGGAGCCCACAGGAGGATAATAGGGAGACTGGGTGGAGGCTCAGTTTGTAATAATCTCTTGTCTAATGTATGTGTGTCACTGCCATGTTGTATTAACAATAGTGAGGGCTCACATTTACTTAATACTTGTGTGCTAAAATCTGGTTTTTTTTTCTTTCCAGAACTATGACTCGATCGTAAAATCTGTTTTGTTTGCATGCATGCCCAAAACAACCCTATGAGTAGAACATTATCATTATCTGTATTTTAGAGATGAGGAAACAGGATCAGAGAAGCTCAGTGATTTGTTCAAGATCACACAGCTAGTAAATGGCAGAAGTAGGATTGTGAACCCAGGGAATCTCCAGAGCCTCTGTGTAACCATGATGTTATATTTTTTTCCTCTTTTAAAACAAAATTAAAAACCTTGCTATAATCTCTTATGAAAAGACCATAGTTTCTGATTGTGCTCTGCCTTCCCATCCTGCCAATCTTCTGGACTGGCTTGGAGAAGACGGGGGGCCCCCAAGCTTCATCTGTGACTTAAAGGAGTTTGCTGCTGTCTCCTGTGTCAGTGTCCCATCAGCACGGGACCCCCCTCACCTGCCTACTTACACTCTAGCCTTTCCATACATTGGAATTGTCTCCTGGCCCTAGCCAGCGCTCCACACCTGTTGGTGTGCCACCTCCCTCCCTCTTCCCCCACTGGCCTTGAACAGATAAACCCCCTACTGTTGCCACTAGGTTGGGTCCATGACTGAGACACCTGCTAGAGGGTCTGTGCTTGGGCCTTTTCTAGGAATCCTGATGTTACTGGGTAAGTGCCAACTCTGTGGGCAGAATGCTAATGATAATCCTGTTCCCTAAGCTCTTTCTCTCTGAGAAGTACCCTGGCTCACTGCCCCCAATCTCAGCTTTATAGAACAACATTTTGGTCTTGATTATTCCCATATTGAGCTGCCCCAAGGCTTGGGTAAGCTGTTAGTTTCCCCACTGCCTCAGGGCTGGATCTGGCTGAGCTACTTTCTTATGCACACAAATAATGGGTGTCTCCTTGGAACCTGACTTTACATAACTGTCAGTGCTACCAAACCTTGTAAAATAGGGAAGAAACTAATATTTCTTGAGTGGCTCTCTGGAGAGATTCCCTGCCCTGATGCCTTTGGTGTGTACTCCTTTCCCAGGACTTCAGCACTGAGATTTTCCCAACACCCTGGCTTTCTCTCGCGTTGGGTTGAGCTGATTCAGCACTACCACAAACCCCACCATCTGCAAATCAACCAAGATTAGTCAGTATGCCCTTTCCATCTGGCACTGCTCTTCCAAAACTTCCATCTGTATTTCTCATACCCCCAGTAAGCAAAGCTGAGTGTGCTAGGAGAGAGCTGCATCCACTGCTTTCTCCCAGCCAGGTGCAGTCTAATCTGACACAGGGAACGCTAGAAGTTTAGCGGAATCTTCAGCCACCCTATTAATGTGTCACACATTAGGCGTTATGGTGGAAACTCCTCTGACGGCTCATGACTGTATGAACAGGAGCAATTTGGAATATAACATGCCAGCGGTGCACTGGGAAGTGCTGTAAGAGAAAACACTACCAAGGTCATAGGCTTGGGTCCTTGAGGCAATCCAGCTCTGTTGCCCATTCCTCTCATCCAGACCGCAGGTATCTTCCTACACCTACCTGTCCCATAGCTTCCGTCCTGTTTTGTTTGTTTTTCTTTGTGAATGTAGAAAAACATTTCATTGTGAGCCCTAGCTCCTCGGTTCTCCATCTAACACCTACATTCCCTTGTTTCTAACTGCTATGTTTTTCTGGAGCCTGTTGGGGTCTTTACAGTTTGCAGGTCACAGAATCAGACCTGAAAAGGCTTCTCTTCAGACATCATTGGCTCCAGGCTCCTTTACAGATGAGAACACAGGTCCAGAGGTGAGAAACGACTCTAGCAGGGTCATAGAATTTGTTAGTGCAGCTCAAGATGGGACTTAAACTCAGGCCTCCTTATCGCATCCCATTCCCAGGCTAAGAAACAGGTCTGTGCTGGGTGTAGTGGTTCATACTTGTAATCGCAACACTTTGGGAGGCTGAGGCAGGAGCGTTGCTTGAGTCCAGGAGTTTGAGACTTAGCGACATAGTGGGACCCTGTCTCTAGAAAAACTTAAAAAATTAGCTAGACATGGTGGCACACGTCTGTAGTCCCAGCTATTCGGGAACCTGAGACAGGAGGATCGTTTGAGCGCAAGAGTTGGAGGTTACTGAGCTATGATCACACCACTACACTCCAGCCTGGTGACAGTGAGACCCTCAAAAAATATATAAAATAAAAATAAGAAAAGAAGGAGGTCTCTACACAAACCCGTGATTTTCCATGGCAAGGGATAACATCATAAATGTTTCATTTTCTGCTATTAGTTTCCATTCCTTTCCCCATCCAGGCGAAAAAGAGAAACAAAAGACAATGACAGTATTTTCTGTGTCCCCAACTTTGGCACTTTTGTTGATGTTGCTAAGGAGCAGTGACCTTGCTAAAAAGAATAATCCATTCACTGAATAGCTAACCTGGGGAGGAAATGAAAATTTCCCATGTGAATCTCCCCAAATCAACCCTGTGCACTTGGCCCTCAACCCAATAGTATTGTGCCTCACTTCGACTTCCATGGGCAACTGCCCTCCCTTCTGGACATAAAACCTCACATTTTAAATAAAGTTGAAATATGAAAAGAAAGTATGTAATAAGATATTCAGAAGTATTGTGTGTTTGGGGCTAAGGGCAACAAGAGACTCAGAAGCAAGACTCCCTCCTTGACTCAATTTCTTGGTCACCTTGTTTCTTTTTGTGTGTGTGTCCAGAAAAATTTAGTAAGTTTGCTTATAATTATTATAAAGTTGAACCACTGAAACATTTTGACTTGCATTAATGCTTTACTTCCCCACCCACATTTTTATTAAAAATTCACACACACATGAAAATTGAAAAACTGACAACACCTGACTTCTGTCTCCTATTCTGCTCACAGTCATATACTTAGGTACCTTTTGACCCCATGGGGGAAAAAAATCTAACATTCAGAACTGCCAATAACAGGAAGCAGAGACTTTTTTTTTTTTTTTTTTGAGAATGAAGTTTCCCCGATCATAATGGATTCTTAAGTACATTCTTCACGCATGCAGCATGCTAACTGGATGTCTTTTGACATAGGTGTTACACGTGTGGCATGGACAACACACAGGTTGGTGTCTTCAAAAGGCCAACCAGATAGGCTTTGCTTGCCTCCTGCAAAGCACCACTAAGCTGCACTCTGGAAGGGCAAATCTCTTTTAAAGTCCTGAGCAATTTCTCACACCAGATGCTGGAAGGGAAGTTTGCGAATCAGTTTAGTAGATGTCTGATAATGTCTAATTTCAGGGAGTACCACAGTACCAGGCCTGTAATGACGAGGTTTCTTCACCCTCCAGTAGAGGGCGCACCCTTGTGAGCAGTTTTTGTGGGAGGTCGGGGGGAGTGTGTGTGTGTTGTTTTTTGGGTTTTTTTCCTGAGACAGAGTCTTGCTGTCGCCCAGGCTGGAGTGTAGTGCACGATCTCGGCTTACTGCAACCTCAGCCTCCCCAGGTTCAAGCGATTCTCCTTGCCTCAGTCCCTGAGTATCTGGGACTACAGGCACGCACTGCCACACCTGGCTAATTTTTTTTTTTTTTTTTTTTTTTTTTTAGTAGACACGGGGCTTCACTATGTTGGACAGACTGGTCTTGAACTCCTGACCTCAAGTGATCTGCCCGCCTCGGCCTCCCAGAGTGCTAGGATTACAGGCGTGAGCCACTGTGGCTGGCCAATTTTTGTTGTTGTTGCTTATTTGTTTGTTTGTTTGAGACGGAGTCTTGCTCTGTCTCCCAGGCTGGAGTCTCCCAGGCTGGAGTGCAGTGGCGCCATCTCAGCTCACTGCAACCTACGCCTCCTGGGTTCCAGCGATTCTCCTGCCTCAGCCTCCAGAGTAGCTGGGATTACAGGTGCGTGCCACCACGCCAGGCTAATTTTTATATTTTTAGTGGAGATGGGGGTTTCACCATGTTGGCCAGGCTGGTTTCGAACTCCTGACCTCAGATGATCCACCCGCTCGGCCTCCCAAAGGGTTGAGATTACAGGCGTGAGCCCCTGCGCCGGACGCCCAGTTTTTGTTTGTTTGTTTGTTTGTTTGTTTGTGACGGAGTCTGCTCTGTTGCCCAGGCTGGAGTGCAGTGGCGCGATCTCGGCTCACTGCAAGCTCGGCCTCCCGGATTCACACCATTCTTCTGCCTCAGCCTCCGGAGTAGCTGGGACTACAGGCGCCCACCACCACGCCCGGCTAATTTTTTATGTTTTTAGTAGAGACGGGGTTTCACCGTGTTAGCCAGGATGGTCTCGATCTCCTGACCTCGTGATCTGCCCGCCTCGGCCTCCCAAAGTGCTGGGATTACAAGCGTGAGCCACCGCTCCCGGCCGTTTTTGTATTTTTTTTAGTAGAGTCGGGGTTCTGCCATGTTGGGCAGGCTGGTGTCGAACTCCAGGCCACACGTGATCCGCCCGCCTCGGCCTCCTGAAGTGCTGAAATTACAGGCATGAGCCATCTCGCCCGGCTGGAGCAGCTTTTGTAGCCAGTTGCTTCCTGGGTGCTTTACCTCCAGTCAATTTGTGAGCAGTCTGCTTTGTGTGAGACTGTGAGAGAGACCTCCTTATTTACTCCCCTTCTTCAGCTAGAGCTCAGGGAGCTAGAGATGGCCCTGGTTAGAGAGCTACCTTATTTCCTAAAAGTCCTATTCTCTTTCTACTGGAGTGCCCTCTGGCTATGCAAACGCCGAGGGGAAGGATTTTTGGAGGACTCAGGCAGGCCTGACGTAAGACACTCCCAACGGGATCCTATCATCATTTTGGGTAGTGGGAAATTTACCAAGGCCCAGCTCTTCTCTGGAACCCAGTACCAACTGCTTTAACCAGGGAAGAGCTTGGGGAAAGCCCTGCGTTTCTCCTTGGGTGGGGGAATCCTTCCTTAAGGAGGCCATCTGAATTACATTCTGCTGCTGCTTTTTTTTTTTTTTTTTTTTTTTTTTTTTAAGACAGAGTCTTACTCTGTGGCTAGGCCAGAGTGCAGTGATGCAATCTCGGCTCACTGCAACCTCCGTCTCCCGGGTTCAAGCGATTCTCCTGCCTCAGCCTCTGGAGTAGCTGGGACTACAGGCGTGCAGTACCACGGCCAGCTAATTTTTGTATTTTTAGTAGAGACACGCTTTCACCCTGTTGGCCAGGATGGTCTCTATCTCTTGAGCTCGTGATCCGCCCCCCTCGGCCTCCCAAAGTGCTGGGATTACAGGCCTGAGCCACCGCACCCGGCCTACATTCTACTTCTTAAGTGCTGGATGGAAGAGCAAAGCACCTACCAAATGCAACCCCCTAAGGCGGAGGAGGAGAAATATGGAAAGGAAAAGCAAGGATGTCTGCCTAATTCAGAATGGAGTGATCCATTATACAAGGAAGAGGTCCTTGAAAAAGATTAAGTTCTAACAGGATTGACTTCTACATCACTTGAATAATGAAAGAATCCAATTACCCTCAAAGTAATTAGAATGTTCCTACTAGGGAAGCCCTACCCTGAGAATAACAGATGCCTCCTCATTACATCATAATGGCCAAGTTGTGATGTCGGCACAGAGCACTTACTGGTCAGTAAGTGTTGTAAGTGAAACAAGATATGCTGAAGAGCAGAATCAGCATGAGGAGCAGACACCCCAGGAGAGGTAAGTGGGTTCGCTCCATGGCTTATTGTCCAGGGTCTCTGTGGCCCCAACCTCATTGCAGACTTCTCACATTTTTGGTTAGGTGTGTCTGAACTCGTTTCTCCACTAACCTTCAATGCAGCTTTTGCTATCCCAAGTCTATCCGAAATCCTCAATCATTGCAGTTCGTACTAAAACAGCCCTCCAGCTCTGATATTTCTTAGGAGACAGAGCCCAGGGTACTGGAGTATGATTTCCCCAAATGGCCCAGAAACTCCCCATATCCATTCGGTTAGTCCCAGGGGTAGATCCAGCTTTTTGGGTGCCTGAAATGTGTAACTTTTAGAGCCCCCTTTAAGAAAAATAAATACAAGATTAGGGGAAAAACGTGAATATTTGTTTTAGAATGAGAAAAGCTGTCAACGAATAATTTTTTTAAAAGCTGTCAAAAATTGTCTACCTGACAAACCTATATATTAGTCTACAATTTTTTTTAAGCTGCCTGCTCTGATAGCCTTTTCATATGATAAATACGTTTTCCTAAAGAGAAAAGTAATTCAGTCTTCCAGAAAGATTGATCATATTTCAAAAATCCCCCACCTTTTTTTTTTTTTTTAATCCAGGGTCTCAGTGTGTCACCCAGGCTGGAGTGCAGCTCACTACAGCCTCAACCTCCTGGGCCCAAGTGGGTCTCCCACCTCAGCCTCCCAAGTAGCTGGGACAGCAGGCATGCACTACCACAGCTTTTTTTTTTTTTTTTTAATACTGAGTCTCGCACCATCGCCCAGGCTGGAGTGCAGTGGTGCAATCTTGTCTCACTCCAAGCTCCGCCTCCTGGGTTCACACCATTCTCCTGCCTCAGCCTCCTGAGTAGCTGGGACTACAGGTGCCCACCACCACGCCCAGCTAATTTTTTGTATTTTTAGTAGAGACGGGGTTTCACCATGTTAGCCAGGATGGTCTCAATCTCCTGACCTTGTGATCTGCCCGCCTTGGCCTCCCGAAGTGCTGGGATTACAGGCATGAGCCACCGCGACTGGCCTTTTTTTTTTTTTTGAGAGAGAGAGAGAGACAGGATCTCGCTGTGTTGCCCAGGGTGATCCTTCTGCCTCAGTCTCCCAAGTGCTGGGATTACAGATATGAGCCACGTACCAGGCCACATTTTAAAAATTCTTGATAATTTACAAAAATTTTATCTTCACACCTTGTAAGTGATAATGTCACAACTTTTTAGGATTTTTGTCAAACGTAGTGTTTCAAATTTGTAATAACTAATGCCATATACTATTCGAATTGGTGACATTATTTCTGGAAGCTATGCGTATTAGTTTACTAGGGGTGCCATAGCAAAATAGCACAGATTGGGTGACTTGAACAACAAATTTATTTTCTCAGTTCTGAAAGCCAGATGCTCAAGATCAAGGTGTTGGGGAAGTTGCTTTGTTCTGAGGTCTCTCCTTGGTTTCTAAACGGCTATATTCTCCCTGTGCCTTCACACGCTCTTTGCTCTGTGTACACAACTGTGTCCACATTTCCTCTCATAAGGACACCAGTGACACTGTATTAGAATCCACCCTATAGACCTAATTTATTATTTTATTTTGAGATGGGGTCTCGCTCTGTCACTCAGATTGGAGAACAGTGATGCGATCATGTTTCACTGAAGCCTCAGTCTCCTGGGCTCTAGCAATCCTCCCACCTCAGTCTCCCAAGTAGCTGGGACTACAGGCACACATCATCACACTGGGCTCATTTTTTATTTTCTGTAGAGACAGGGGACGGGGTCTCGCTGTGTTGCTCAGGCTGGTCTCAAACTCCTGGGCTCAAGTGATCCTCCCGCCTTGGCCTCCCATAGTGCTGGGATTACAGGTGTGAGCCACTGCGCCCGGATCCTAAAGACCTCATTTTAACACAGTTACCTCTTTAAAGATCTTATCTCCAAACACGGTTACATTCTGAAATACTAGGGGTTAAGACTTTAACATGAATTTTTTGGGGGATATAGTTCAGTTCATAACATTATAACTACATGGGGATAATTTAGTCACAGAAGTAACTGCAAATCACTTAAGTATACCTACTAAACCCACACTAAATGTATTGCCACCCAGCACAGTGGCTCATGCCTGTAATCCCAACACTTTGGGAAGCCAAGGTGGGCAGACTGCTTGAGCTCAGGAGTTTGAGACCCATCTGGGCAACAAAAAAATACAAAAAATTAGCCAGCTGTGGCAGTGTGCCTGTAGTCCGGGCTACTTGGAAAGCTGAAGTGGGAGGATCACGTGAGCCTGGCGAGGTCAAGGCTGCAGTGTGCCATGGTTGAACCAACGCGCTTCGGCCTGGGGGACAGAGTGAGACCCCTGACTCAAAAAAAAAAAAAAAAAATGTATTCCCAACTCCCATTGCCAATCCCAAAATGTCCATGGCTTTTCCATTGCCACCTGACAAAAGGAGACATGTGATAGAGGTGAAATCATAAATGAAAAAGACCTCAATCTTTTTTTTTCTTTTTTGCCTTTAAAATTTTTTTTTATTTCAATAGGTTTTAGGGAACAGGTGGTGTTTGGTTACATGGATAAGTTCTTTAGTAGGGATTTCTGAGATTCTTGTGCACCCATCACCTGAGCAGTGTCCACTGCAACCAATGTGTAGTCTTTTATCCCTCACTCCCCTCCCACTCTTCCCCCCAACTCCCCAGTCCCAAAATTCCATTGTATCATTCTTACACCTTTATGTACTCAAATAACTTCTAGGCTTAATTGTTTGTTAAACAATCCAACAGTAAAGATATACATCTTACCAGAAATGTCTCAGAGGAATAATTTGGTTACTATCTTTAAAAGTGTGAAAGCAACTAGAGGAGGAAAAAAAAGTAAACTTTAGCTCATTTAAGTTTGAGGTTAGTCGCCGGGCGCGGTGGCTCACGCCTGTAATCCCAGCACTTTGGGAGGCCGAGACGGGCGGATCACGAGGTCAGGAGATCGAGACCATCCTGGCTAACACGGTGAAACCCCGTCTCTACTAAAAAATACAAAAAACTAGCCGGGCGCGGTGGCGGGCGCCTGTAGTCCCAGCTACTCGGGAGGCTGAGGCAGGAGAATGGCGGGAACCCGGGAGGCGGAGCTTGCAGTGAGCTGAGATCCGGTCACAGCACTCCAGCCTGGGCGACAGAGCGAGACTCCGTCTCAAAAAAAAAAAAAAAAAAAAAAGTTTGAGGTTAGTCAAGAAATGTGAAATTATTAATATGCTGGGTTTTTCTACTGACTTCTACATCCATATTGCAGAATAAAAATTAAGATTCAAAAATTTCTCTTTTTTAAAATTTTTCTTTAAGTTCTGGGTTACATGTGCAGAACGTCCAGGTCTGTTACATAGGTATACATGGGCCATGGTGGTTTGCTGCCCCGGTCAACCTGTCATCTAGGAGACCTCAATCTTAACCAATTACCATTTAAATATATTTTGTCAAACTTTTACAAAAGCCTACAATTGCGTTAACACATTGCTGGGGCTCCTCCCATGCCTTGGGTGAGTCTGTGCAGGGAAGGACTCTGAAACTTTAGATTCCTTAGCTATAGAATGGGGTGTCCAATTTTTTTGCTTCCCTGGGGCCACATTGGAAGAAGAATTGTCTTGTACCTCACATAAAATACACTAACACTAATGATAGCTGATGAACAACAATAACAACAACAAAATCACACAAAAAAGTCTCAAAATGTTTTAAGAAAGTATATGAATTTGTGTTGGGCCGCATTCAAAGCTGAGCTGTCCTGGGCCACATGTTGAACAAGCTTGCTGTAGAGTAAAACATGGCTCCGGAGGGTCAGCTCTGCTAATGTCTCACTCATGCGAAGGGAAAGAAAGCTTTCACTAGAGATGGAGCATTAACATATCTACAGTGAGGATGACATGAGTCCCCATTCTTTAGCAGTGATCCCTGGAAGAGTTGGGGGAGGTTATTGTGTTACTAAAGGTGGGACCCTTGTCAGCCTGGACATCTCCCTTCCCTTCACTTCCCCAGCCCAGTCCATTCCATCCAAAGCTATAGGGAGAAGCCCACATAGGAGGAGGAGGCTTCAGCCTACATTTAGAACTGAGGCAGGAAAGTTTCTTTTCCCTTCCTTGGATTCCCCTTATTCCTAAATCTGTCTTCAATTCTGTCCCCCACTCCTGATTCTTGGCAGTATCTTTCTGAGACAAGAAAGGTAACTGGGCCATTCACCTTTTGTAATTCCAAGTCCATGATTAGTGACATCCAGAGTGACTCATTGAACCCTCCAGGGTCAGGTTTTTGGTTCCCACTGACAGTTCTTACCTGGCTTTCTAGTCAAACACACATGAATTCCTCTCAGTCAATGCAGTCTCATTCATTGTTTGGATTATAAGGGAATGACCTCTCCACAGATAACAGAATTGCTACTGCTGCCTAAAATGTTTCACTTTTCCCTTCATTACATACAAACCAATAAGGCATTGCGGATAATCATGATTTATGAAAAGGTTTGTGTATGTCACCAGCCTTGCTTCAAACCCTAAAGGATCGAAAGTGTCTAACCTTAAAGCTGATTTATATGTCTTTCCATTGTTTACCCCATTATGTTTTTTGCCAGATATCAGTTTGAAGGATGTGGGACTGGCTATTAGGTTGAGATTGTTACTAAGTGAAATGAGGGAGCAGAGGAGGCAGGGGCAAATACAGCTACAGCAACAGAAAATAGAGCTCAATTCCGCAGGAGATATATGATGCCTGGCCACCTTAAAATAGCTCTGTACCTTAGAATGCAGCCATGAAGAATACATTATGATGGCTTCTTGGAGGTATGTCAGGAGGCGGAGTGGTGAGGTCTGGGAATACAGGACAAAGTCTGAAAATGTTTTGTATTATATATACAGTGTTACATTACCTAAGTAGGCAAGAAGAGACTTTTTCAAAGACCAACATGAGAACAGAAGAGTCACTTCAGAAAAGATTGTTTCCAAGTTTTAGGCATGTTTACTAGAGAAAAGTTGTAATCAGAAATCTTACTGAGGATTATAGACTCGGGTCTATAGACCAAAAGCAAGCAGCCCTTTAGAAAGGTTCAGTCGGGCGTGGTGGCTCATGCCTGTAATCTCAGCACTTTGGGAGGCAGAGATCGGTGGATTGCTTGAGCCCGAGAGTTTGAGACCAACCTGGTCAACATGACAGAACCCCATCTCTACAAAAAAATACAATAATTTGGCAGTCATGGCAGCGCATGCCTGTAGTCCCAGCTACTAAGGAGGCTGAGGCAGGAGGATTGCTTCAGCCTGGGAGGTCAAGGCCACCATGAGTGAAGATCGCACCACTGCATTCCAGCCTGGACGACAGAGTGAGACCCAGTCTCACTTCTATTTTTTTTAAATAGAAAGGTTCAGACTGCTCTGACGCTATTTTAATCTACAGCTTACATACAGGTAGTGGGGGTTCAGTATGTGCTCAGCAGTTACCTCAAATTTGCTCACAAGTTACATTAAAGCAGAATCACATAAAAGTTTGGGTGTAAGAGTACATTTGGTTATAGATTATAGAGGCAACATCCTTAACCCCGTTGGACGTCATCTTATGTGCAAGAAAAGGCAAGGACTAGGGTCATTTATCTTTTATTATTATTATTATTATGAATTTTTAGAGACAGGGTGTCACTCTGTTGCCTAGGCTGCAGTGCAGTGGTGCAATCATAGCTCACTACAGCCTACAACTCCTGGGCTCAAACGATCCTCCTGCTTCAGCCTCCTGAGTAGCTGGGACTACAAGTGCACGCCACCAAGTCCAGCTAATTTTTAAATTTTTCTGCAGAGACAGGGACTCGCTATGTTGCCTCGCTGGTCTTGGATCCTGGCCTCAAGCAATCCTCCCTCTTTGACCTCCCAAAGCATTGGGATTAGGTTTGTGAGCCACCGCTCCCAGCCCGTTTATCTTTTAGGGAATATAGTGACTCAGGCAAGAGACATGGTTGACTGTGTGCCCTATCCTCTTTTGTCTTCAAAGGGTCATCCCAGAGACTTCAGAGTCAGAGGCTTTGTGAAATTATGTTGCCAAGCAGAATTGAGCAAGTCTGGCTTCTTACATTTGTTACTTTGTCTCACAGAAGATGGGGAATCCTAAAATACAAATTTTGGCCTATAACTTCATACTGTGTGGGATACTGCTTTGGTGAAGTCCGTTTTATTGTCATCCCTTTCTTTTTGTAAGTTAAAAAAATTTTTTTTTTGAGGCAAGGTCTCACTATGTTGCCCAGACTGGCCTCGAACTCTTGGAATCAAGTCATTCTCCCACCTCAGTCTTCATCCCTTTCTAGCTAGTGAAAAACAAATACTATGCAGAACTCCGGGTCTTCTTTTCTAGGGCAAGGAGGGGAGCCGGAGGGTCTGGTAGGTCCCAATGAGCTGACTGCTCCAGCACTTCATCTTTGGGAACATCGGTCTGGTGCCAGTTTGACCCAGGGAACGGCCTAAGTCGCCCGCAGGCTCCTAAGGTCCTCGTCTTTCCGGGTGGCAAGACATCTGATCCATCTCGAGAACAAGTTCCCGGTTGCTTTAGGCGCTTTGTTACTGCTGACGCTGCTGGTGGCGGTTGGGCTCTCGGCTGGGAAAGGCGCAGCTCGTGTGTATGGCTCGGGAGGGGGCACTGAAAAGGTCTTCCTGGAGGGCTTCCTTCAGAAGGAAACAAATTGGGAGTTGTTGGCGGTCCAGACAGTTCGGCAAAGTGCAGTGTCCCTCCTTGGGGAATTTCGGAGGCATCCTGGCCCGGTGTACTCCAAAGGTCCAGCGCCCATAGGTCGAGGGTAGGGGGAGGTACCAGGCACCGCAGCTTGGCCCCAGGGGACATCTTCCCTGCCCCACGCATCCAATAGATGACCCCAGCTGAGGCCCACGCAGCCAATAGCCGACTTCAGCCGAGACCCAAGCAGCCAATGGCCAGCCCAGTGCACTTCGCCCGTGCCCGCCCGCCTGCGCCCACCAATCAGGACTCGGGCCACCTTGGCACCGCCTCTGGACGCCCACCCCACCCATCCGCCCCGCCTCCAACTTGTTCGAGCAGGGCTGGGTAGACCGGCGCACTCCCGGGGGCGGTGTGGGGGGGCAGTCCCGGTTTCGGCCATCGCTCGGGTGGGCTCGGAGCGGCCGCACCGGGCAGCAACCCCACTCCCACTCGGAGGCCCCCTGCCCTCTCCCCCACTTCCCCCCGGCCCATGGTGCGAGGCTGGGAGCCGCCGCCCGGGCTGGACCGCGGTGAGTGATCCCCAGCCCCTTGGACTTCCCCTCCCAGCTCGTGTACGGTCTCCCACCTCTGGAGTCCCATCCCCGCGCTGGTGGGGGGAGAATTCTAGGTTCGAAGTGGCTCGGTTCTCTCTTTTTTCTCCTCTGGACTTTTCGGTTCCCTGTTGTAACTAGGGGAGGGTAAGTGTCTGTGTAGGGGAGGGCAAGAAGGTTGGGTTGGGGCGCCCTTGGCGAGAGTAGGATTGAGATTCGCCTGCCTCATGGGGCTCATCGTCCCAAGTGCAACAACTTTTTGTTCCCTGACCCAGTTCGGAGCCTTCTGGACTGCCTGTGAAATGGAGGATAGGAGAAACATTTCCTTCCCAGGCCCCCCCCCCCCCCCCCGCCACACAAACCCCCAACCCCCATGGCTACCTCCTGGCGACCTCAACACACGTGCAGAACCTGGCCTTGCTTCTGGGGGATCAGCGGCCTTTGGGAATGAAAGGTTTAGAAGAAACTGTCCCTCTGATTCCCGTACCCAGCCATACTCAGAAAACCAACCAGGAAACTGAGAACCCGAGTCCTCTGGGGTTCCTAGTGTTGCGTCCTATTCTGAGACTCCTAAACTGAAAGAAGACTCAAGCTGAGACCTGTTTGGTAATGTGGGCCCAGATCAGGAGATTTTTTTTTTTTTTTTTTTTTTTTTGTCATGTGAGCCTCCTTCCCATCATACACTTGAAGCCCTTTTATATTACATGATTAGGTTAGATGGTTGTAATTGAAAAAACCAGATTGGGAATTTTAAAGATAATGCATACATATCTTGAACATTATAATTAAAAGTATGTCCATTTCACCAATCTTTTGATGTAGTGGTGAGACTGTTCTTGTGTCTAAGACTGCTGTTCGGAGTTCCCAATTCTCTTTCCAGTGTTGACTACACAGGGAGTCTCAAACCTGGCTGTACCCTGAGAACTTTTAAAAAAACTGTGGATGCCTGGACCCCAGTACAGACTATTGAATCTGAATGGGGAGGAGAGTGGCCTGGTTTTTAAGCTTCCCAGGTAATTCTACAGTGCAGTCTGAGATGAGAGCCACTCAGGCACTTTCATCATCTTTGATTTCCCGTTTTGCTTTATTTAAAGTGAAGTAAGAATTCAGACGCTTTTGAGTGCAGAGTACTTTTGAGATTAAGTCCCACCCCTCAATCTTTTACAGTTGTCTTGCTCACTCCCAACTCAACAATTTTTAAAATGCATACTCTTCTTTGCGTTATGTCTCTCCAAAACATTTGACTTAGTTTTCATAGGACCAATTTTTTAAAAATCAGTATTCCTGAAGGAACAGTTTTCAATGCAGTGATTTTTCATAGGTTTACATGAGGTTTAATTACATTATTATACAGACACTGAAAAAGTGTGGACATAAGCAGGTTTGTAATCACACAAAACTGGCCCCAGCACACAGGACAACTGAATGAAGCAGATGATTTTGGCGCACTAGTAGTAGCCTACTGGCCTTTAGTTTCCAGTGCACCATGGTATTGGTCATGTAATCCAGTGGGTCAGTTAAGCCAGGCTCCTGGCCCAGGTGAGCATCCTTCCCTTCCACTCTTTCCAACTAATATCACAAATACCTTGTCCCTTCTAAACGCACTTGAATTCCTGAGTATTCCATCAACTCTTTACATTCGTTCACATCAAACTGTTCATCTTTAAGTGATTACCATATTGCCTTTGTTAAGCTGGAAGGATATGAGGCAGTAATCCTTAACCTGGCTTCTTGGCAGTCACTAAAGGCCCTGAGTTTACTGTGTAAGTGTGAATGTTTATTTTGGGAAGGTTAGTCATAACTTTCTGAGGGTCTGTAACTTTTGTCTGATTCTCAGAGGTTCATGAACTAAAAAGTTAAGAAGCATATAAGCTGAATATCACTATACATCTTTAAGGCCCTTAAAACTGTATCCCCAAACACATTTCAGGAGTACTTCAGACTGCCTCTAAATAAAGATTTAGGGAACTCTGCAGGATCATATCTCATTTCCCACTTTATTTATTTATTTTTATTTTTTATTTTTTGAGACAGAGTCTCACTCTGTCCCCCAGGCTGGAATACAGTGGTGTGATCATGGCTCACTGCAACCTCTGCCTCCCAGGTTCAAGCGATTCTCCTGCCTCAGCTTTCCCAGTAGCTGGGACTACATGCGCATGCCACCATCATGCCTGGCTAATTTTTGTATTTTTAATAGAGACGGGTTTCACCGTGTTGACCAGGCTGGTCTCGAACTCTTGACGTCAAGTGATCCTCCCGCCTCGGCCTCCCAAAGTGCTGGGATTATAGGCGTGAGCCACTATACCCAGCTTTGCCTCCCACTTTAACTGTCTCCTAATTTAACGATAGGCCTAGGTTCAAACCTAAAGTTCTAGAGTCCTCTTTTTCCTAGGACTGTGTAAACACAGAAACTGGAAGTTTAAGACAGTCCATTCTTGTCTGCCATCTGTCCAGGGATATGGAAAGCCCAAGGGGAAAGAAGGGTGTTATACTGACTCAGAGAGAGAGAATTTTTTTTTTTTTGAGACAGAGTCTCACTGTCGCCAGGCTGGAGTGCAGTGACACAATCTTGGCTCACTGCAACCTCGGCCTCCTGAGTTCAAGTGATGCTCCTGCCTCAGCCTCCCGAGTAGCTGGTACTACAGGCACATGCCAACACACCCAGCTAATTTTTGTATTTTTAGTAGAGACGGGGTTTCACCAATTTGGCCAGGATGGTCTCGATCTCTTGACCTCGTGATCCGCTGGCCTCAACCTCCCAAAGTGCTAGGATTATAGGCATGAGTCACCATGCCTGGCTGAGAATTTTTTTTTATTTTTAAAATTTATATATTTATTTGTAGAGACGAGGTCTTGCTATGTTGCCCAGGCTGGTCTTGAATTCTTGAGCTCAAGTGATCCTCCTGCCTCCCATAGTGCTGGGAATACAGGCATGAGCCACTGCAACCTGGCCATGACTCCATATATTTTTATTAGTGATTTTTAAGTAGCAGTGGGACACATCTGGCATATTTAATAAGGATACAAATTTAGAAGTTGTTCAGAATAGATACCACCACCACCACTACCTCCTCTGTGCTAGGACTCCTCACTTCAGCTTTTGATTCCCTTCTTTTTCTACTTAATCCAAAATGGACACACAAGAACACAAGATACTATAGTGTCTTTATTATGATTTTGATTACTATAGGGTCTGCCCTACTTGTTATAATTCTCATGAGCCATTCTGGTTATAGTTTTCTCTTAGTTCAAAGCCAGATTCTTCCAGGGAAGTACCAGCTATACAGCTGTGCCTTGATTTAAGCCACCACTCTGTTTCAGGAAGTGTTCCATAACTGGTGTTTTGTGTAAGTGAAAACTGGATGCGTATAGTACACCAAATATGTTGTTTTCAGTACTGTATGTTACACTGAAATATCAAGCTGATGCCGAGAATGTGAAGGACATCAAGCCACATAAATGAAAGTAAAATGCTTCCTTACAACTGTTAATACTTATAAATGTGCCTGCCTTATATTCCCATCTGGCAGTATTCATCATCCTCACACTGGACTGCTTTGTTCCTCATGCTTTATTTTCCTTATCTCTAAAGTGTTATTGTGTCTTTATATAATAGGACGCAAATGAGGTTAAGTAGATGTCAAGCGTTACCATCATAAAGTATTCTCCAACTTGGATTTGATGGTGTTCCCGGTGGGCCACAGTTTCTAAATACTAGTTTAGCACCTGGCCATGCAAGCAGTGCCTCCCAGGCCATTTCAGCTGTGTCCTGGATGAACCTGAAAGGGCAAAGGTGGAACTATCACATAGGCAACTGACATACCAATCACAAAGGATCCAAATTATGGAAGCAATTCTAAAGCAGTGGTTTTCATACATTTTTTTTTTTTTTTTTTTGAGACGGAGTCTTGCTCTGTCACCCAGGCTGGAGTGCAGTGGCCGGATCTCAGCTCACTGCAAGCTCCTCCTCTTGGGTTCACGCCATTCTCCTGCCTCAGCCTCCCGAGTAGCTGGGACTACAGGCACCCGCCACTTCGCCCGGCTAGTTTTTTGTATTTTTTAGTAGAGACGGGGTTTCACCGTATTAGCCAGGATGGTCTCGATCTCCTGACCTCATGATCCGCCCGTCTCGGCCTCCCAAAGTGCTGGGATTACAGGCTTGAGCCACCGCGCCCGGCCTTCATACATTTTTTTAAGCAATAAATACATTCTGAAATTGTATTTAAACCCCAAAATATAAAAAGCATAGAATCATAGATACACTGGTTTCCTCATCACTAGCTAGAATTAGGGCTCTGCAAAAATAGATTGAAAACAGTGATTTTTAAATGATTCAGTCTTTGTCCCAGTTACCCCATTGTCTAGGAGGAGCATTACTTTACATCAAAATCACCTCCATGAAGTTAAAGTCATGATAAAAGCTGCTATTTACTGAGCCCTTACTTTGTTCTAGTTACAATGTCAAGTGCACTTTTTCATTTAGTAATAAACTTGCTGGGTAGGTGCTTTTTTGCTTTTCTCTTTTTTTTTTTGAGACAGGGTCTCTCTCTGTCACCCAGACTGTGGTGCAGTGCACAATCTTGGCTCACTGCAACCTCCACCTCCCGGGCTCAAGCAATCCTCCCACCTCAGCCTCCCGAGTAGCTAGGACTACAGTTGCACCACCATACCCAGCTAATATTTTGTATTATTATTATTATTATTATTATTATTATTATTTGTAGAGACAGTTTCACCATGTTGCCCAGGCTGGTCTCAAACTCCTGGGCTCAAACCATCTGCCCACCTTGGCCTCCCAAGGTGGTGATATTACAGGTGTGAGCCACTGCACTTGGCCCAAGGTGCTTTTTTTTCTGATGAGAAACTAAGGCTTAGAGGAGTTAAATAACTGCCCAAGGACAAGCAGCATTCTAGAAAGTGTAGTTGCATCAATTTGTCTCACCCTGGACATCCATCCCCTAACAGTTGCTCTATGCCCTGTCTATGCATAACACCTAGCACATAGTACTATTACGTACTCTCTGCACTGTTACTTTGTTACATAGGAGGAAACCAGGCTCATGTAAGTTAAGTAACTTGCCTGAGATCACATAGCTGATAAGTGGCAGAACCAGGATTCAAACTTAGAGGCTGGCCTTATCGAAGAATTTATATTTCTACCCGTCATGCCATGCTGCCTCCATTGACCCTCTTAAGGGGCTCTTCAAGCAGTATTGCTTTCAGGGTCTGCATGGCCTCAGTTGGTTAGATTTGCTTGTTAAAAGGAAATGGTGACATGTATTAAAATGTTTCTGAATTTTAAAAATCATGGTGTACAATCCTTGCTACCACATTGCTCTAAATTTATGGACTTGAGGTTTATTTTTGCAATTCATCATGTAGCATTTACATAGGAATCCTGTCCTATCCTTAGCAGATCAGGAGTAATACTTAAAAACACAGATGGAAGGCTGGGCCCAGTGTTTCATGCTTGAAATCCCAGCACTTTGGGAGGCTGAGGCAGGCAGATCATGAGGTCAGGAGATCGAGACCATCCTGGCCAACATGGTGAAACCCTGTCTCTACTAAAATACAAAAAATTAGCTGGGCGTGGTGGCACGTGCCTGTAGTCCCAGCTACTCAGGAGGCTGAGGCAGGAGAATCACTTGAACCTGGGAGGCGGAGGTTGCAGTGAGCCGAGATCGTGCCACTGCATTCCAGCCTGGTGACAGAGCAAGACTCCGTCTCCAAATAAAATAAAATAAAAACAGATGGGATTCCCCTAAGAGTAAAGGGTGATGGATGTGTTAAAGGGTCTCTAGTGCCCATGCAGGAAGCTGAGTTAAAAATTGTCAACAGAATATTCTGGGAAATAACTGAGCAGTTATTTCAGGAAAGAAGCACAGTCAAGGGCTATCCCTGCAGTCCCCATACCCATAACCCTGGGAGCAGTGTGCTGCTGGGTAGCTTGCAGGAGCTGCTTACAATTTATAATGAGCCTATCCACCTGGTCTTGAGGAGAAAGCTGGGCTGAAAAGATAAGCACAGGAGACCTTCTGCCCTGTGTAGAGGGGGCTGTTAGTGACTGAAGGAACTCTCTGGGGAGAAGCTGAGCTGTTGGAAGAGACAAAGGCTGGGGGAGGGGATAACCTTTGTTCCAAGGCTGACTTGGAGGAGGAAACATTCCCCTCTCCATTTTCACATGATATAAAGGGGTAGGGGAGTGAGCCTCATTTATCCCAGATCTCTGACCCACATCTCTCATCCAACCAAGAGATGGAAAAAATAAAGCTATGAGACTTGGGCTTAGGGCTTAAAGGTACTGTCAATCACCTTCCCCCAACACTCCACCACCAAGAAGGGAAAGAAAAAAGGGGGGCTGGGCAGAGGACAGTGCTGTCCTACCTTCCAGATATTCATCAGTTGTATTCCCAATCTATTGCTCCACATTCTAAATATAATTATAAATCGTTAGCAGCCAAAGAGTTAGTAACAAGCCAGGGACAATGGTGTGCACCTGTAGTTCCAACTACTCAGGAGGCTGAGGCAGGAGGGTCACTTGATCCCAGGAATTCGAGGCTATAGTGCATTATCATTGCACCTATGCATAGCACACCAGCCTGGGCAACATAACGAGACCTTGTCTCTAAAAAAAAAAATAGTGGCCGGGCGCTGTGGCTCATGCCTGTAATCCCAGCACTTTAGGAGGCCAAGGCAGGTGAATCACCTGAGGTCAGGAGTTCGAGACCAGCCTGGCCAACAGAGCATTAGATAGCAGTTCTAAATTTCTCTTCAAAGAATCAATATGTCAGTATGTTCAATTCTCTGCCTTCTACTTTTAAACTTAACTTCCTTGTAAAGCAACCTTTTTCGATCACCTGTTCCACCCTGAGCCATTCTGATTGCCTGCTCCACCCTAACTCATTTCGATTACCTGCTCCACCCTGACTCATTCCGATTACCTGGTCCACCCTGACTCATTCCGATTACCTGCCCCATCCTGACTCATTCTGATTACCTGCTCCACCCTGCCTCATTCCGATTACCT
The DNA here is from genome assembly GCF_008728515.1 of Papio anubis. Classification (NCBI taxonomy): domain Eukaryota; kingdom Metazoa; phylum Chordata; class Mammalia; order Primates; family Cercopithecidae; genus Papio; species Papio anubis. The sequence continues at coordinate 83,160,495 of NC_044982.1, forward strand.
GCTCCACCCTGACTCATTCTCCACCCTGACTCATTCTCCACCCTGACTCATTCCGATTTCCTGCTCTGCCATAACCAAACCACTCACCCGGTCACTCTCTTTAAATTAGCCAATCGGAATTAGTTTAGTCTGTACGGTCTAACCCTAGCCAATAGGGGAATGACAGCAGCAGGGGCCACGTGTGTCAGGGGTAAGAACCCCTTCTCCTCCCTTGTAGAGGTGTGTGCTCACCATTACTCCATCTGTGAGGGCGCACCCTTCTATAGAAGTAAATTGCCCTGCTGAGAAGAAAAAAAAGAAAATTTTATATTCGATTGCTATTTCTTTTGTGGCACCGAAACCTTATTTATAACAATAGTGAAACCTCGTCTCTACTAAAAATACAAAAATTAGCTGGGCATCATGGTGCACGCTTGTAATTCCAGCTACTCGGGAGGCTGAGGCAGGAGAATTGCTTGAACTCGGGAGGTGGAGGTTGCAATGAGCCAAGATCGCGCCACTGCACACCAGCCTGGGTGACAAAAGACTCTGTCTCAAAAAAAAAAAAAATAGTTATTAACAGTTCTGGCCAGGGGCCGTGGCTCAGGCCTGTAATCCCAGCACTTTGGGAGGCTGAGGCCAGTGGATCACTTGAGGTCAGGAGTTCGAGACCATCCTGGTTAACATGGTGAAACCTCATCTCTACTAAAAATACAAAATGTAATAGGGCATGGTGGCGCACGCCTGTAGTCCCAGCTACTCGGGAAGTTGAGGCACAAGAATCACTTGAACCCAGGAGGCAGAGGCTGCAGTGAGCTGAGATCATGTCACTGCACTCCAGTCTAGGCAACAGAGCGAGACCCTCCCTGCTCAAAAAAACAAAACAAAATAAAACAAAAAAAAAAACAGTTCTCAGGGCCAGGTGCAGTGGCTCACTCCAGTAATCTCAGCACTTTGGGAGGCTGAGGTGGGAGGATCACTTGAGGCTAGGAGTTTGAGACCAGCCTAGGCAACATAGTGAGACCCTGTCTACAAAAAATTTTAAGATTAGCCAGATAGGGCTGCATATACCTGTAGTCCTAGCTACTTGGGAGGCTGAGGTGGGAGGATTGCTTGAGCCTAAGAGTTCAAAGCTGCAATGAGCCATGATCACGCCACCGCACTCCAGCCTATGCAACAGAGTGAGACCCTGTCTCTTGAAAAAACAAAAACAAAAATGTACACACACACACAAACAAGTTGAAATTATTGCTCCTCTTGTTTTTGTGGTTGAGTCTTCACTGTGTGATTCTTGTTCCATGAATTTAGAAGGTGAGAGTTGGTGGATAGCTTCTAGAAGTGGGTTTGAATAGGAAAGATGAAGGCTGTATCAGAGCTATATGACGGTGCCACTGCACTCCAGCCTGGGTGGCCTGGATGACAGAGCAATATTATCTCTTAAAAAAAAAACAAAACCCCACCAGCTGGCTGTGGTGACTCATACCTGTAATCCTAGCACTTTGGGAGGCCAGAGGCAGGTGGATCACGAGGTCAGGAGTTCAAGACCAGCCTGGCCAAGATGGTGAAACCCCATCTCTACTAAAAATACAAAAAGTAGCCAGGTGTGGTGGTGGGCACCTGTAATCCCAGCTACTCGGAAGGCTGAGGCAGAGAATTGCTTGAACCCGGGAGTGAAGGTTGCAGTGAGCCAAGATCGTGCCACTGCACTCCAGCCTGGCAACAGAGCGAGACTCAGTCTCAAACACACACACACACACACACACACACACACACACACACACAAACTGTATCAGGATCAGTTTTCCTTCTTAACCTCTAAAGACAGATTTTTTTTTTTTTTTTTTTTTTTTTGAGACGGAGTCTTACCCTGTGACCCAGGCTGGAGTGCAATGGCACTGATCTCGGCTTACTGCAACCTCCGCCTCCTGGATTCAGATGATTCTCCTGCCTCAGCCTCCTGAGTAGCTGGGATTACAGGCGCTCACCACCATGCCCAGCTAATTTTTGTATTTTTAGTAGAGACAGGGTTTCACTGTGTTGGGCAGGATGGTCTCGATCTCCTGACCTTGTGATCCTCCCGCCTTGGCCTCCCAAAGTGCTGGGATTACAGGCATGAGCCACTGTACCTTTTTTTGTTTGTTTTAGATAGGGTCTCATTCTATCACCCAGGCTGGAGTGCAGTGGTGCAAGCATAGCTCACTGCAGCCTCGACCTCCCAGGCTCAAGCAGTCCTCCTGCCTCAGCCTCCCAAGTTGTTGGGACTACAGGCACGAACCACCATGCCCAGCTGATTTTTAAATTTTTTGTAGTCTCACCATGTTGCCCAAGCTGGTATCAAACCCCTGGGCTCAAGCAATCCCTCTCACCTAGGCCTCCTGAAGTGCTGGGATTACAGGTATAAGCCACCATGACTGGCTTTAAAGACAGATTTTTTTCTTGGAACAACACTCACCAGTCATGTGACTTGGGGTAATTTAACATCTATGGACTTTAGTCCACAGAAAATTGGAATTAAAGCAGGATCTGATGACTTGTTTATGAAAATTAAATAAGAAACTGTTGAAGCACTTAAAAAGCAATACAACATGATGCAAATAGAAACTTAATTGTTTTGGTGTCCAGCAGTTAGTTTGGTAGAAATTGAGCAATGTGTCAGAAGAGGAGACCCAGTGATTGAGCTGTTTCTTTTCTTATTACAGCTATCTCTGAAGGGCACAAATCAGAAAGCACCATGCCTCCTAATAAAGAGGCCAGCGGTCTCAGTAGTTCACCAGCGGGGCTCATCTGCCTCCCTCCAATCTCTGAGGAGCTACAGCTTGTGTGGACCCAAGCAGCCCAGACCAGTGAGCTAGACAGCAATGAACACCTGCTAAAAACCTTCAGCTACTTTCCCTATCCCAGCCTAGCAGACATTGCCCTTCTCTGCCTACGTTATGGGTTGCAGATGGAGAAAGTCAAGACTTGGTTTATGGCCCAGCGCCTCCGCTGTGGTATTAGCTGGTCATCTGAAGAAATAGAAGAAACTCGAGCCCGAGTAGTCTACCGTCGGGACCAACTCCATTTCAAATCCCTTCTCTCTTTTACTCATCATGCAGGACGGCCCCCAGAGGAGGTGCCTCCTCCTCCAATGCCAGCTCCAGAACAAGTTGGTATTGGAATAGGTCCTCCGTCTCTTAGCAAGCCCACCCAGACGAAAGGATTGAAGGTAGAGCCTGAGGAGTCCTCTCAGATGCCACCACTGCCACAGAGTCACCAGAAATTAAAGGAGTCCCTGATGACACCTGGCAGTGGAGCATTCCCCCACCAATCAGATTTTTGGCAACATCGTCAAAGCAGTGGCTTCTCAAAGGAGCAGGCAGGCAGGGGTCCCAACCAATCACATGGCATAGGTACTGCTTCCTGGAACCACTCCACAACTGTCCCCCCACCACAAGCTCGGGATAAACCCCCACCAATTGCATTAATTGCCAGTAGTTGTAAGGAGGAGTCAGCATCTAGTGTTACTCCCTCTTCTTCCTCTACCTCCTCTTCTTCTTTCCAGGTACTGGCTAATGGAGCTACTGCCACCTCTAAACCCCTCCAGCCATTAGGTTGTATCCCACAGTCAGTGTCACCCAGTGAACAGGCATTACCCCCACATCTGGAACCAGCCTGGCCCCAAGGGCTACGGCATAATTCAGTACCAGGTAGGGTTGGCCCCACAGAGTACCTTTCCCCAGATATGCAACGCCAGCGAAAGACCAAGCGCAAAACCAAAGAGCAGCTGGCTATCCTCAAATCCTTTTTTTTACAGTGCCAATGGGCACGGCGTGAGGATTACCAAAAGTTAGAACAGATCACTGGTTTACCTCGGCCTGAGATCATTCAGTGGTTTGGTGACACACGTTATGCCTTGAAGCATGGGCAACTAAAATGGTTTCGGGACAACGCAGTACCTGGTGCCCCTAGTTTCCAAGACCTAGCAATTCCTACACCACCACCATCAACCCGCTCCTTGAATGAAAGGGCTGAGACATCACCTCTGCCGATCCCTCCACCCCCACCGGATATACAACCCTTGGAGAGGTACTGGGCAGCCCACCAACAGCTACGGGAAACTGATATCCCTCAATTGAGTCAGGCATCAAGGCTTAGCACCCAGCAGGTACTGGATTGGTTTGACTCTCGATTACCTCAGCCAGCTGAGGTGGTAGTTTGTCTAGATGAAGAAGAGGAAGAGGAGGAGGAAGAACTGCTAGAAGGTGATGAGGAAGAAGAGGAGGAGGAGGAAGATGATGATGATGATGATGTGATCATACAAGACTGAGTGGGGAGCTGGGGGAGGGGAGGTCTGTTATGAAAAGATGAAACAACTTAGTAACTGTTTAAACAAAGAAACCACATTTTTAAAATTACCTTGTGGCAGAGAACTAAAAAGCTTTGTGTTCTTCAGGGTGGGTGGCAGGGGAATATAGTGAGGGTGGACCAGGGAGGATGACCATAGGGCACTAAGTAAGGCTAGGATTGGATCAGCAGAAATCCAGAGCTCTAACCTTAGTGTAGAGAGTGCTAAGGATCTGGGGAAACCATGGGCTGGCAAACTGCTCTTGCTCACCTCGTGTCTGCTGTTCTTTTCCCTTAGTGTACTATAGAGAGGCCAGACATTGGCTCCACCTCTCCAGGAGGATTGGAAAGGAGGAGTAAAGGATTCTGATTTGATTGATGATTCCAGTGCATCCCCAATCCCACCATCTTACCTGGAATATAAGGCTGCCTTGCACCCCGTTTCTGAGCACAAGTCTGTGCATGATGCAACTGACTCTTACTTTTTTTCTTAATAACTGATCATTTCCTAGACAACCAAGATTCTCAGTAAGTCCCAATCTCATCACAAATATTAGTATTTCCTTTTCCTCATACCAACTTGACTATGTTTCACCTGCTTCATGACTAAATCACAGGTGGCAGAATATTTTCGGGTTTTTTTTTTTTTTTTGAGGTGGAGTCTTGCTCTGTCACCCAGGCTGGAGTGCAGTGACGCAATCTCAGCTCACTGCAAGCTCTGCCTCCCGGGTTCATGCCATTCTCCTGCCTCAGCCTCCCAAGTAGCTGGGACTACAGGCGCCCACCACCATGCCCGGCTAATTTTTTTACATTTTTAGTAGAGATGGGGTTTCACCGTGTTAGCCAGGATGGTCTTGATCTCCTGACCTCGTGATCTGCCCGCCTCAGTCTCCCAAAGTGCTGGGATTACAGGCGTGAGCCACTGTACCCGGCTATTTTCAGTTTTTATGCTGGGACCACTTTGCTTTGTAGTTTTTTCTGTCTTTCCAAAATCCTCACTCTGTTCACTGTTTGTCTCAGGGTAAATCTTCCCCCACCGAGCTTGTGAAAAACTTTAATAATTGGGTAGAGAATAATTTAGAATGGATATTTATTGGAGGTTGTAATTAGGGAAGATGTCGTTTTAAAAAGTAGAACTGTGTTACAAAGGGGTGAAAGAGGGAATAGTTTCCCCTTGTTGAAGGGCAGTGGAGGTAGGTTCCAGGTTTGGTTTTACAAACCTGATAACTACCTCCTGTCCAACTTGACAGAGACTAAATTTTCATCTTTTTGCTGTCAATTTGTTTCTGAAAAAGAGACTTTTTCCCTCTCTTTATAGGATCTGTCTTAGGGACAGAGGGACCATCGTCTTTAAGTGAATTAATTATTGATGTTTTAGAATGGTTTTCATCAGTTGGGATCAGCTATATGGCAAATAGGTATCATCAATGAGTTAACCATCTAAAAATAAAAGAGTGGAAGCCCTAGAATGCTAGAAGAATAATAAAAAGGCCAAAAATAAAATTGTTTCTCTCTCATCCACTTTGCCACTCCTATGGTTTAGGGATTAATGGAACCAAATCCATTAACATTCTAACTCAGCATACTTTTAATTTATTGTTTGGAGGGGCAGGACTTATTGAGGTAAATTAAAAGAAGAATAAAAACTTTAAAGGAAATAGTTCAGCATCTGTCACCAGCCAGGTTGTTTCTCAGCCATCAAATGATAATGACTGAAATTTCTGAGGCTTCAGGAGTAACGGAGATACAACAATCTTGGAGGTAACTCCATTTGCTACAGGACAGGCTCTTGCCTAAAAGAGAAGGTGTCTAGAAATGCCTTTAAAATAAATTCAGAGTACCAGAAAGGGTATAGGGCTCCTAATTCAGATACAAGGTCATTCCCAAGAGCTAATTTATTTCTGGCAGATGCCTGCTATTTTCTGTTTTCCCAGTATTTTTGCTTAAGGCCAACTTGTGAGTGGCTAACCTATTTAATTCCTCATTTCTGCCTTTTAGTACCCAAAGTAGAATACATGTTTGATCTCAGTGGTAGTGTTGTTTGCCCATTCCACCATTCTAGAACTTGTAATAGTGATAGAATTGTAGCAATAAAAGGGTGTCGTCTTAATTTTACTATCTATATACTAAACTGAAAATCAGTGTCTCCAACAGTTGTTTTCAATAGAAAGGAAAATTAGCATTTAATAGTAACTAAGCATAGAGGAAACAATAGGCAAATAGAAAATGTATAATAAGGACAAAGAACAGAGATGTTACTTGTTAACATTGGCAATGTGACAGTATATCCATAGCTAAAAATGAAATCCAGAAATGAAACAGTGATGAGTATATGATCCATCACAATCCCCATTCCCAACTCCCAACCAAGCATGATGCCAATAATTATTTTTATGACCTTTGTTTCAAATTGTAGGAAATGAGGGGAGCTACCAAGGTCTTCTGGAAGAGCTATAAACATCTTCCTGAAGCACTAGCCTTTTGTAAGACCTGACCACTGTCCTGGGAGGTGATAAGGGTGAATAGGGTAAAGATGGAGGGAGCATAAGGTATAGAGTGAAACTAGGAAACAATGCAGGGATAAATTTTCCGGGGCCATCACCCCTAATGGGTACTGGAAGCTACAGTCCATCCTTCAGCAGTATGTATAGATCAGACCTTGAAGATGATCTATCTGGAAGTGGTCCATGCTTCTCTCCCACTGGGTAATCCCATCTGCCTCTGTTGTTGGTAGAGAGTCTGCAGCAGAGGACAAAAAGGTAGATGTGGGTGTTTATAACAACAAAAAGGGCAAGAAAGTCTCTCTGAACTCATTGTATGAAGCTTATCGAGACAGACACCACTGCTTTTGCTTCCCCATAGTTTTCTTCATTGCATGATAACTAGTTTTTCCAAACTGGAATTTACTACATCTAATGTGACAGTCTCTGGAACATTTCAGTGGCTATGGTGATAATAATAAGGATGAATATTTGAAAATTATTTTGGAAAATCTGGGACATATGACTACCACACCCAGAGATGACTACCAGGGAGGCAGAGTACTTAGGCCTCTGAGGAGGTGGCATTTCCTTCAATAACTGTAAAATTTTTTCACATTTTCAAACAATAGATAGAATAGTATAATGAACTCATGTGCCCATTGTCCATCTTTAACAAATAATTCATGGCCAATCTTTTATTTCTACTCTCCCACTGTCCCTCCCTACTAAATTAGGGATGCAAACCCCAGACATCATTTGACTTTTCATCCATAAATAGTATGTATCTATAAAAGTGAATGGCTATTTTTAAAAACATAACTACAATATCATCATACCAAAAACTCTCCAATATTAACAATTATTTAATATCAAATGTCCAATAGATAATTTTGTTAAACTGTCTCATGAATTGTTTTTTTTTTTTAATTTTTTTTTCTACAGCTTGTTTCAGTCAGGATCCAGTTAGGGGCCAAATATTTGTAGACGGTTTATTGAGCTTTTAAGTATTTTTTCCTCTGTAGGTTAATCCCTCCATTTGTGAGGATCTTAGGGAGGACTGTTATTTCCCCAGTGTTGCCTCTTAAGGCTTAGACCCTAATTTCTTTTTTTTTTTTTTTTTTTTTTTTTTTTTTTTTTTTTTTTTTTTTTTGAGACGGAGTCTCGCTCTGTCGCCCAGGCTGGAGTGCAGTGGCGCGATCTCGGCTCACTGCAAGCTCCGCCTCCCGGGTTCACGCCATTCTCCCGCCTCAGCCTCCAAGTAGCTGGGACTACAGGCGCCCGCCACCACGCCCGGCTAGTTTTTTGTATTTTTAGTAGAGACGGGGTTTCACCATGTTAGCCAGGATGGTCTCGATCTCCTGACCTCGTGATCCACCCGCCTCGGCCTCCCAAAGTGCTGGGATTACAGGCTTGAGCCACCGCGCCCGGCCTCGACCCTAATTTCTTACTGATGAAAATAAAAGGGCATCTTGGAATATGGGAACAAAATATATACCTACCTTAGTATGAAGGAACTGTCCCTGGGGACACCAGGAGCTTGGAGTGAAAAAAGGGCCTAAATATGCTCAAAATCCAAGCCATTAAAAAAAAAAAAAAAAAAGGCAAGACTGGACTTTTATTTTTTTATTTTTATTTATTTATTTATTTTTGAGATGGAGTCTCGCTCTGTTTACCCAGGCACTGGAGTGCAGTGGCATGATCTCAGCTCACTGCAACCTCCGCCCCCCAGGTTCAAGCAGTTCTCCTGTCTCAGCCTCTCTTGTAGCTGAGATTACAGGTGCCTGCCACCGCACCCAGCTAATTTTTGTATTTTCAGTAGAGATGGGGTTTTACCATATTGGTCAGGCTGGTCTCTAACTCCTGACCTCAGGTTATCCACCCGCCTCGGCCTCCCAAAGTGCTGAGATTACTGGCGTGAGCCACCGCCCCCGGTGACTTTTCATTTAACAGAACTCTTTACAAACCTTTCCTTGTTACCATGCCCTTTTCCTTTTGTTACTGGAATCGGAATCATAGTCCCATAAATTTATAAAATATTACTCTAGCTGTCTCTGGAGAAGTAAATGTGGTTTTTCCTAGTTCAAGTAGTATCTCTACCCAAAAGATATATTTCATAGAAAATACTTGATTGTGGAACTACTGAAAATGTCAGTGTGTCCACACTTGTTTCACCCTGGCCAAGACCTCTCAGTTTAAAGCCTCTCACTAGCATGTGACTTCATTTTAAAACCCCAAACCAGGAAGCTAATCCAACAGTAGGATAAAATCTAGAATTGAGACCATTCTGGAAGGTTGTGAACATACAGTTACCAGAGTTGAAACTCATATCGTTCTTCACTGGTTATATTCCACTACCCTGAGGCATTTAGTGTGCAGGCCTAACCATGTGAGATTTTATGCACAGACAAGTTAGACTAGCCAGGTCTCACCTGCAGGACTGGAAGCTGGAAACTAGGAAGACTCTCTAGTGTGGTTCTGCTCTCCCTCTGAGCTGAAGGATAGAATGGAACAGTGAAAGATGACTTCCTTGGGCAATTTCTCGGCGGTGTTACTTGTGGGTCAGGGTAACGAGGTAGTTCTTTTTTTTTTTTAATTTTTTATTTTTTATTTTTTTTTGAGACGGAGTCTCACTCTGTCGCCCAGGCTGGAGTGCAGTGGCTGGATCTCAGCTCACTGCAAGCTCCGCCTACTGGGTTCACGCCATTCTTCTGCCTCAGCCTCCGGAGTAGCTGGGACTACAGGCGCCCGCCACCTCACCCAGCTAGTTTTTTGTATTTTTTTTAGTAGAGACGGGGTTTCACCGTGTTAGCCAGGATGGTCTCGATCTCCTGACCTTGTGATCCGCCCGTCTCGGCCTCCCAAAGTGCTGGGATTACAGGCTTGAGCCACCGTGCCCGGCCACGAAGTAGTTCTTAAAGGAACACTACTCAGAAGGGAAACACAATTATCAATTTAAGAAATGGGTTATAAAGTCTGTTCTTTTCCTGTGAGGACCAGGTACTGACAGAGGTCTGAGATTTAACTATGAGTGGAAAGATAGGCAATATAAAGATTTAGGTGAGCTATGGAAGATGGCAGCCTCTTAACAAGAGGACTGGTGGTACCACCTTTACTGAAAAAGATGCAGAGAAGAATGGATATTGGCCTTATAATCCTCAGAACTGAGTGCCCAGCATTTTCAATATAGGGACTTTTGAGAAGCCAGTTTAGTCCTACAGGCCAACCTTCTGGCTAAACAGTAGGACTCGACTGGTGACAGGATGAGTGCTAACCAGGCAAAACCCAGAGTTTCCCTTCACTCTGAAGAAAATGGGATGGCTCTTAAAGAATATTAAGGAGCCAACTAGAGACAATGCTCTCTGGGGGGCAAACCTCAACATCTTGTCATCTTGAAAATCTTCAGTTTAGTATATGTGTCTATAGTTGAAGCTCCATTCCTTTGGAAATGTTATTTAACTTACCAAAATTGTTGGGGGTGAGGACTCTTGTGTGGCCTGAATGCCCATTTGGGGATGGTCTGAAAGAAAAAATCCCCTGTCCAGAGGAGGCAGATGAAGGTCTAAGGAAAGGAAATAAAAGCATCAGCAGAGAAAAGGAAAGGTAAAAGTAAAAATAAAAAGCATATGTAATGGAAGAGCCTATACAGTTCAGCCAGAGAGGAAAAAAATCCCCTGCTTGCAACTGAGGATAATTTTTTTGTTTTTGGAGATAGGGTCTCACTCTGTTACCCAGGTTGGAGTGCAGTAGTATGATCATGGCTCACTGCAGCCTTGACTTCCTAAACTCAAGCAATCCTCCTGTCTTAGCCTCCCAAGTAGCGGGGACCACTAGCATACACCCACCAAGCCCGGGTAATTAGGTCTCGCTTTGTTGCTCAGGCTGGTCTCCAACACCTGGGCTTAAGCAATCCTCCCACCTTGGGCTCCCTAAGTGCTGGAATTACAGGTGGGAGCCACTACCTGGCCAAAATACAGTAATTTGGATGTATATTAAACACAGTGCTATCCAACTTCCTTTTTGCTTATAAGGCACATTATAAACTTCAGTGGTACAAGCCAGTGGAGAAGTAACCCCAGGACTGCTGGCAGAGTTCTGTTGTTTTTGTTTGTTTTTTTGAGACATTGTCTCACTCTGTCACCCAGGCTGCAGGGCAGTGATACCATCTCAGCTCACTGCAACCTCCACCTCCCGGATTCAGCAATTCGCCTGCCTCAGCCTCCTGAGTAGCTGGGATTACAGGCATTTGCCACCACTCCCGGCTAATTTTTGTACTTTTAGTAGAGACGGGGTTTTGCCATGTTGGCCATGCTGGTCTCGAACTCCTGACCTCACATGATCCACCCTCCTCGGCCTCCCAAAGTGCTGGGATTATAGGCGTGAGCCACCGCACCAAGCCTGCTGGCAGAGTTTAAGTATGAACACATCCCAAGAAAAAGGAAGCGCAGTGTTACTCACCTATAAGATAGGCTGTGAGTTGAAGCTGGTGAAGGGGTTTCTGGAAAGCATAAAAATAAGCCTATGAGATCACCCATGAACTGGAGAAGAGATTCAGGTATACTTGGGGCCAGGGCAAAGGAAATGGAGATAAAAGATTTTTAGTATATACGTTAGGGTTGGGGGCTAATGCCAAGTGAAAAAGCTCACAAATCACACAGCAGTATCTCTTATAGGTGCTTTCCTCTCCCTTTCATGAGTCTGTGGACTGAGATCCCTCACTGCCTTCATGTGCTCTAATGTATCTGTGCCTTGGCTTCCCCTCTAAGATGGACATCACCAGAAAGAATGGGTAAAGACAAAAATTAGTTACAAGTGACATCAACAAAAATGGCAGAGCAAAGACCTCCAAAAATTTCCTCCTCCATAAAAGCAATGAGAAAATTGGCATAATGGTCAGAATCAACTTCTTCAGAAATCTGGAAATTAACAAAGGGCTTGTAGTAATCTGGAGAATGTTTATTCAAGAAAAATAGCAGAATGTTAGTAAAAACAGCAAGGTTTGTGGCATTTTAACTTGCTTTATTGCCATTTCTCCTTCTCTGGCTCCATGGTAGCCTTGAAAACCAACAGGGCACACTCATGGTGAAAACCAACAGTCTGGCAATCACTAGAGGGGATGGAACAGGGTTGGAGCTTTTTGAAGGACTCATTCCCAGAGAATTGTTATAATTTGACCTGTCTAGTGGTTCCCTGGAAGACCCCACTTTCAAGGTTGTCTTTATTTGACGGCACCAGGATTTGGAGCTCAAGTTCACCAGGACTTGGAGCTCAGAGCTTACCAAGTGCAGAAAAACCTTTCTCCAGTCTGTTGAAAACAATTAGAAGCACTTGTTTGGCTGCCTAAGGAGATAAATATCAGCTGGGACAAAGAAAAGGCTAATCAAAAAGCATGACATATAGAAAACAAATAACAAAATGCAGAAATCAGTCCTTCCTTATCTGTAATTACACTAAATGTAAATGAATTAAAAGGCAGAAACTGGCAGAACAGATGAAAGAAAAAACAAGTCCAACTATACACAGTCTACAGGAGACTCACTTTGGATTCAAAGATGCATATAGGTTGAAAGGAGAAGGATGAAAAAATATATTCCATGCAAAAAACAGTGAACAAAAGAGTGGCTATACTAATATCAGACAAAATAGACTTTAAGACAAAATTGTTGGGCCAGGCATCGTGGCTCATGCCTGTAATCCCAGCACTTTGGGAGGCCAAAGCCGGCAGATCACTTGAGGCCAGGAGTTTGAGACCAGCCTAGCCAACATGGTGAAACCTCGTCTCTACTAAAAATACAAAAATTAGCCATGCGTGGTGGCACATGCCTGTAATCCCAGCTACTCAAGAGGCTGAGGCACGAGAATCGCTTGAAGCTGGGAGAAGAGGTTGCAGTGACCCGAGATTTTGCCACTGCACTCTCCAAGAGGAGAGTGAGACTCTGTCTCAAAAAAAAAAAAAAGTTACAAGAGACAAAGGCATTAAATAATGATAAAGGGGTCCATTTATATCAAGAAGAGAAACATTTATATATGCATCTAACAATAGAGTCCTAAAATACATTAAGCAAAAATTGAGAATTGAAGAGAAAATAAGACAATTTGACAATAATAAGGACTGGCATGGTTGCTCATGCCTATAATCCCAGCACTTTGGGAGCTGAGGCAGGAGTATCGCTTGAGCCCAGGAATTCGAGACCAGCCAGAGCAGAACAGGGAGACCTCATTTCTACAAAGACAAGAAAATTGAAATAAAAAATCTAGCCAGGTGTGGTGGCACATGCCTTTTGTTCTAGCTACTCAGGAGGCTGAAGTGGGACTATCGCTTGAGCGTGGGAGGTGGAGGCTGCAGTGAGGCACAATTGTGCCACTACACTCCAGCATCAGCAACAGAGCGAGACTCTGTCTCAAAAAAACAAGAAAACAAAAAACCAAAAACCACAATAATAGTTGTTGACTTTAATACCCCACTTTCAATAATGGACAGAACAACTGGACTGGATCAGCAAGGAAAGGAAACAGAAGCGTACTAATTGAACAACACGATATACTAACTAAACCTAGCAGACTCTATAGAATACACCACCCAAAAATAGTAGAATATACATTCTTCCCACATACACATGGAGCATTCTCCAGGATGGACCACATGTTATGTCATAAATTTAAAAGGATTTAAATTACTGAAAGTCAAAATCAATAACAGGAGGAAATTTGGGAACTTCACATATGTGTAGATATTAAACAACACATTGATAAACAACCAATGGGTCCAAAAAACAAAAATCACGAGGGACATTAAAAAATACTTTGGAATGGGATCGGGCGTGGTGGCTCATGCCTGTAATCCCAACACTTTGGCAGGCTGAGGTGGGCAGATCACCTGAGGTGAGGAGTTGGAGACCAGCCTGATCAACATGGTGAAACGCCATCTCTACTAAAAATACAAAAATTAGCCAAGTGTGGTGGCGTGAGCCTGTAGTCCCAGCTACTTGGGAGGGTGAACGCAGGAGGTGGAGGTGGCAGTGAGCTGATAAGGCGCCACTGCACTCCAGTCTGGGCGACAGAGTGAGACTCCACCTCAAAAAACAAACAAACAAACAAACTTTGGAATGAATGAAAACAAAACACAGCATGCCAAATGTTATAGGATGCAGTGAAAGCAGTGCTACAGTGAAATTTATGACTGGAAACATCAATAGTAAAAAAGATCTCAGATCAATAATCGAACCTTCCACCTTAAGAAACTAGAAAAAGAAGTAAATCCAAAATAATGAGAAGGAAACTGACTAAACCAGAAGTAAATGAAACAGAAAATAGAAAAAATAATACAGACTCTCAACAAAACGAATTCTTTGAAATGATTGACCAAAAAAAAAAAAAAAAAAGAGAAAAAGACTCAAATTACTAAAATTAAGAATGAAAAAGAGAACATTGTTGTTACTAACCTGAGAGAAATAAATTGTCTAGAACATCTATGTTTTTCAAAGGAGTGAGAGATTTCAAATGTGGGAGATTTAGTGGGAGACTATTTGGAGAATTAAAGAAAAGATATTTGGGGATTTCAAATGATTTCTTGTGAAAGTCCTCTCTGATACATATTCTTTAGGTACTGGTTAATGCCCTTGAAAATGGTAACAACAGTAATAATTTTAAGGGGCTTTAGGTAAGAAATTAAGTAAGCAGACCCAAAATATTCCTTCACTGGAATATTTTTATGTTTAAAACACAGCAAAGAAGCCAGATACCCTTCAGGCCAACAATCGGCATCTTGTGAACCTTCTTTTTATACTTAGCTTATAATGCCATCTTGTGGCAATTCAAAAAAATCCAAGTCAATTTTACTGAAAAGTTATCCTCCATCTCCTAACCAGAGGTTTTCAATGAGTTTCTATCACTCAAATCTTTATTTTCCCCTTATTAGTTGGAAAACAAAAATATCATTATTTGAAAAATTTGTAATGTATGTATGGATACATGGAATCACTGTCTGGAAAAAAAACAAGTGAAATGGCATTATATTATGCATAGAAAACCAGAAATCTGCAGATCTCTGCATAGAGTAGGTTGATTTCTGACACCCTTTCCCCCCCACCTCACCATTATAAGAGTCTCTGGGAGTTCTCCGTCCCTGCAGACCTCTGCCTCCCTGATAGACAAATAATAAGCATCAATTAATAAATATATCTCAGTTACCTGGCTTCCCTATTCCCTATTTATCTATAGCTACACATTCAAGCATATATTGTTCTACTACAGTGGGCATACTAGTCTAAGAAAGATCCATACTTCACTCCTTCCAAAATGAACACCATGGACATTGTTGATTCAGTCCTTAAACACTTTCACTATTTCCACCCCTATTTATTCTCTGTCAGTTTCTAACATCAGGTCTCCATTGCCAGAAGAAAATAGGGTCCAGTAAGACATCAGATAATTTATGCCAAAACCAATATAAATTTAAGTTCTTGATAAACCTTTGCTTTCATTTAGCATTAGAAACTTCAATCTGAAAGATAAGGTGAACATTACTTACTTGTCCCAAGCCACCAAAGCCAGCCTCTCTATAAGGAATAGATTCCGCTGAGGAGGACCGACTGTATAAGGTGAAACAAAAAGAAAAAAAAGGCAAAAACCTAGTTTTACTTGTTATTGTTGTTGTTTTTTTGTTTTTGTGTTTTTCAGACACAGTCTCGCTCTGTTGCCCAGGCTAGAGCACAATGGCATAAGCTTAGCTCACTGCAACCTCCACATCCTGGGTTCAAGTGATTCTCATGTCTCAGCCTCCCAAGTAGCTAGGACTACAGGTGTGTACCACCATGCCTGGCTAACTTTTGTATTTTTAGTAGAGACTGAGTTTCACCATGTTGGCCAGGTTGGTCTCGAACTCTTGACCTCAAGTGATCCACTCGCCTTGGCCTCCCAAAATACTAGGATTACAGGCGTGAGCTACTGTGCCCAGCCTCAAAAAAACCTAGCTTTATATGCTATTAGAACACAGAACACTTGTTGTTTTTTGGGGAAGGGGCATACGCCACTAATAGAAAGTCTCCGAAGCTGGATTGATGCAAGGAAAACACCTTCCCCTTCTAGTTCTGAGAGACTTCCTCTTGGCTCCCAGAAGGAGGGATTCTCTGACTTTGACACACATGGCCACCTTGGCACAAAAGCCTTGTGGTATTAAAAAACAAATTCGTTTTTATGTCCTCTTCTCCCTTTCCATCTTTCAGCATAGACTTAACTCCCTTAAGCCCAGACATCTGTTGGAACCTGACCCCTAGTCATTGATTACCAGTTTGTCAGGCAATCTGGACTTTCCAGTGATGCCACTGAGATGGCATCTGTCAAAAGAGCAGTGGTTCCATTTCTAGATTGTGGATCCTCAGATAAATTCTGCCATTTTCTTTTTTTTTTTTTTTTTTTTTTAGACGGAGTCTCGCTCTGTCACCCAGGCTAGAGTGCAGTGGTGCGATCTCGGCTCACTGCAAGCTCCGCCTCCCGGGTTCACGCCATTCTCCTGCCTCAGCCTCCCGAGTAGCTGGGACTACAGGCGCCTGCCACCTCGCCTGGCTAATTTTTTTGTATTCTTTTTAGTAGAGATGGGGTTTCACCATGTTAGCCAGGATGGTCTCGATCTCCTGACCTCGTGATCCACCCGTCTCGGCCTCCCAAAGTGCTGGGATTACAGGCTTGAGCCACCGCGCCCAGCCAAATTCTGCCATTTTCATTTCACTTCCTGAAAGTCAGGGTTGGCTTGTGAAAAGTTGTTAAACAATATGCTAAATGTGAAACGTCAACCCTCACTCTAAACTTTCCCTGTTCAGAGCATGAGATGAAGATTTCATTGGGATTTATAGTGGCTTTCTGATTTTTGGTAGTCCATTGAAGAAGGGAGTTTGAAAGTTGTTGTATACTGTTAATGATTGTCTGCCCATATCCTGCCTGAAATATCATGATCGTTTATGGATAGTATCTTTAATAAAGCTGGATACAGTTTGGCACGGGAAAAAAAAAAACAAACCCTAGCTTTAAACTTCTACATAGACCTAAAATTTTATCAGTCCCAATCTGAGCTACAACTAGATATTTCTTTTATCTTCCAACTTTTGCCAACAGTTTTAATGTTGCTGTGTAAGCTTACCTGACCACTTGACTGCTATGCTGGAAGCTGGGCCGTGGGGTAACTGAAAGAGAATAAACTACAGAATAAAAAAATTGCCATCAATCGTGCACCTGCCTTGCCTGGCCAATTTGCTGTGCATGATTATCTGGTGATATAATGTTTTCATATTATACATAAAGTTAGGAAGATCACATTATTGTCTCTGAGAGGAAACCATCTTCTACATAAGGAAAGGATATTCATCTCACACAGATATTTAGGGGAAAAGTGTTCTCCACCTGACTGTGATGGGGAAGTAATGCCCACTGGTCGAGGTGTGGTTGACCTGCAAGGAAAAAAAAAAGAGGTGGCTCTAATCTCTCTGGGCAGAGGTTAAGTGCAACTTTAGAGGATCAATCAGATCACTGTTTATAGAAATAATAGCTTCCTCTCTGAGCACAAACTGCTTACTCTCATGTATCACAGGTAGCATCCTGAAATATGGAAGCAAAGTTTCCACATAAAACCCGTTGCTTTCCAACTCCCTAATTGGAGCTTTCTCCACCCCTGTGTTGCCTATAATAGAAGCTTTAAAGTACACCTTTCTTCCCTCCTCAGTGCCTTATCAAGTACTCTCAACCATACATCTATCCACCCATTCATACATCCCTCCATTGTCTCATCCACCTTAAGAAACTAGAAAAAGAACTAAACCCAAAATAACCAGAAAGAAGGATGCCATCCAACGAGCATATATTTGGGTCTATATTTCCTAGATCCTGAGATTACAAAAATACCTAGAATAACTGAGAGGCTTACAGGCTAGTGGGAGAGATTTAAAAAAAAAAAAATCAGAGCAATGTTTAAGTGTTGTAATGGGCTTATCAGAAGAACAGAAGGACAAAACAACAGTAGATGGTAGCTTCTATGAATGTAGGACCGTGTCTTTTTAATCCATAATGCAGGGCTGATATTAAAATATATATAAATATATATATATATACACACACACATATATATATATAGATTTTTTTAATTGTTTGCTTTGAGACAGAGTCTCGCTCTGTCACCCAGGCTGGAGTGCAGTGGGTGATCTCCGCTCACTGCAAGCTCTGCCTCCCAGGTTCACACCATTCTCCCGCCTCAGCCTCCTGAGCAGCTGGGACTACAGGTGTCCGCCACCACACCTGGCTAATTTTGTTTTTGTATTTTTAGTAGAGACAGGGTTTCACCATGTTAGCCAGGATGGTTTCAATCTCCTGATTTCATGATCCGCCTGCCTCGGCCTCCCAAAGTGCTGGAATTACAGGCGTGAGCCACCATGCCCGGCTGATACTAAAAATATGTTTAAGAGTTGGTAGATGGCCGGGCCGGTGGCTCAAGCCTGTAATCCCAGCACTTTGGGAGGCCGAGACGGGCGGATCATGAGGTCAGGAGATCGAAACCATCCTGGCTAACACGGTGAAACCCCGTCTCTACTTAAAAAATACAAAAAACTAGCTGGGCGAGGTGGCGGGCGCCTGTAGTCCCAGCTACACGGGAGGCTGAGGCAGGAGAATGGCGTAAACCTGGGAGGCGGAGCTTGCAGTGAGCTGAGATTGGGCCACTGCACTCCAGCCTGGGCGACAGAGCGAGACTCTGTCTCAAAAAAAAAAAAAAAAAAGTTGGCCGGGCGCAGTGGCTCAAGCCTGTAATCCCAGCACTTTGAGAGGCCAAGACGGGCGGATCACGAGGTCAGGAGATCGAGACCATCCTGGCTAACACGGTGAAACCTCGTCTCTACTAAAAAATACAAAAAACTAGCCCGGCGAGGTGGCGGGCGCCTGTAGTCCCAGCTACTCGGGAGGCTGAGGCAGGAGAATGGCGTAAACCCGGGAGGCGGAGCTTGCAGTGAGCTGAGATCCGGCCACTGCACCCCAGCCTGGGCGACAGAGCGAGACTCCGTCTCAAAAAAAAAAAAGAGTTGGTAGAGCATATATATCACTAATTAGAAAGGACCGGTAGCATATATCCAGCCCATAACATAGTACCTGATAAACAGTAGGCACTTAATATTTACTGAATGAATGAATAGACTATCTAATTCCACCTAATGCTGTCTTCACAGAGGAAATGACTGAGTTGAATTTTTAAGGATGAGTAGTGTAAAAAGTAAAGTAGAGGTTCCTCTTTAAAGGCTTTCCTCTTCGTCTAATTAGGAATAAACAGTAACTTCTCTTAAAAGCAAATTTTATTTAAAGACCTGTACTAACATTCTTAAATATCTGCTAGCCGTAATAAAGAAATCAATGTACTTTATGTTCTTAGCTACCACAACTTAGCCTAAATATTTGCCCTGGTACACTTCCATTGGTCCAAGCAAGCGTTAGGTTATAGCCTGTTCCTTCCTTATTTGAAGATGTTTTTACCCTTCTCAGCATTCCACAAGTTACTTCCTCCTTCCTTGGTTCTCCTCTACCTTTGCCTCTTTTAAAAAGTTCTAAGTTGTTAGCCAATCGGAACACATACAGAATGTGAGGTCCCGTTCCAGCCAATGGAAACCGGACACAGCAGTAAGGTAGATGCGTCAGGTTATAAATGACCCTGTCTCCTTTGTTCAGTGTAATCTTGCTGGCGAGTGTACCCTTTCTGCAGGAAGTAAAAATGTCCTTGCTGAGTAAATTAAATTTATGTTCAAATGCT
Source organism: Papio anubis (assembly GCF_008728515.1). Lineage (NCBI taxonomy): Eukaryota > Metazoa > Chordata > Mammalia > Primates > Cercopithecidae > Papio > Papio anubis. The sequence goes on from NC_044982.1 coordinate 83,180,055, forward strand.
ATTTCTTTATGGCACTGAGGAACCAGCATTTCAAACAGTAGTATTTCATAAGATGACAGTCAAGGGTGAGCATTATAATGAAGATTTTACTTCGGCACTTTCAATAACTCTTTCTTGCAGAAGTGAAAGCCAAAGGCATTAACCATTTTCTCTCTCTCAGAGTTCACACAGCCAGGAGTCAAGAAAGAACAGGAGTTTTCAGGGGGTTGGGTTAGTATGGGAGCTGATAAAACTGACCTGCTTCCTTGGTACCGACTTGGAGATTCCTATAGGTGAAAAAACCAGGAGTGAAGAAGGCTACAACTGAGGATCCTAATCAACAGATCTTCAGTCTTACTTGCTCGCTAACTAAGCTCAGTGCCCCTTAGTCATGGTTGCTAAGATTCCCAGTAGGAGGAAAAGTAGCAGCAGTATTTCCTTAGGATATTATTAGCTTTGAGGAGATAAAATTTTAGTTCTTTGTAAGAGTGCATAGGGAATCCCATAGACTAACATAAGTGGGGAAATATGGAGTCTCTGGGGAGAGAAAGGAAAATGACACACTACAATGTGCTAGAATAATTACAGGAGTGGGATCAATAGGAAAATTATATAAATACACAGAATATTCTTAGGAAGAAAAACTATTTAGGAAGTAGAGTGTGATGCAGAGGAAGCGTCCTGAGGTGTCTTGAGTTTCTCGAAGAGAACTTTTTAAGTTGCAAGAGCTGTTTCTTCTATAAGAGAACTTTCCAACTCACTGATGTTCATGACTCACTGATGTTCAGGAATGGGTTACAAGTGTGCTATAAGTTGATCCTTTCTGTCCCCCAAGGTCTGCTGAGACCTCATCCATTTACTGTAGAGCGCTTATTGTACAAATATCAATTTCTGTGTGTGCCATGATGAGAAAAAGATTAGGAAACACTATTCTATATAATCAGATAGATAGATGAGAAAAGTAAGAGAGAAAATAATAATAAGGAAAATCTATTTCATTCACCTTTAGAATGGCTAGAAATTTCTTCAGTTCTCCATTCTCCTTCCTTAAGACTGACAATTCTCTAGGCAAAAGATGGAACCAATCAGCTGCAGCAAATCAGGGATTAAAAACCTGATTTTTTAATTATTATAACTATTAACATTTAGTTAATACTTATTGAGAAATGCTTGCAGCTATACAAGCTATTTCTATCAGGAATTTGGTGATTCAAGGAGACAATGGCAGGGTTTTGATAATGAGAACAATTAGGTGGACAAAATAAGCAATTACTTGGTATGATTTCAGGGGAATTTGCAAAGAATTCCATTTCCTCCCCCCCCCACACACACCCCTCGCCTGCTGATGTCTAAAAATTTTTATTAAGGATTCCATCTTGTGGTTGCTTTGGCAGCACATACACTAAAATTGGAACAATACAGAGAAGATTAACATGGCCCCCAAAGAAAGTTAACATGTAAATGCTTGAAGCATTCCATAAAATAATAATAATAATAATAATAATAAACTTTGAAAGAAGAGAAAAAAGGATTCCAGACCAGCTTGGACAATATGGAGAGACTCCTCTCGACAACAAAAAAAATTACAAAAATTAGCCAGGCATGGTGGCGTGCACTTGTAGTCCCAGCTACTTGGGAGGCTGAGGTGGGAGGATCACTTGAGCCCAGGAGATTGAGGCTACAAGGAGTGTTATCGGTGTGAATCAGCTATATCTGACTTCTCAAGGAAGCAGATTTTTTTTTGTTTTAGTTTTTGAGACAGTGTCTCACTTTTTCACCCAGGCTGGAGTGTAGTGGTGTGATCATAGCTCACTGTAACTCAGACTCCTGGGCTCAAAGGATCCTCCAGCCTCAGCCCAAGTAGCTGGGACTATAGGTGTGAACCACCATGTCTGGCTAATTTTTTATTTAAAAACTTTTTTTTTTTTTTTTTTAGAGTCTCGCTATGTTGGCCAGGCTGGCCGCCTCCTGGCCTCAAGTGATCCTCCTGCTTCGGCCACCCAAAGTGCTGGGATTACAGGTGTGAGCCACTGCACCTGGCCTGGGAAACAGTTTTTGATACCGGGAAATAGAAGAGGAAAACTATAAAGTGAGGAGAGCCTCTGGAGGGAAGAAAGAAAAAAATGGAGATTCAGGGGATCAAAAATTCTGTACCCGATTTTCCCAAACAAACAAATACATATGGAGCAATTTCCAGGTTTTGCAAACACAAGGAAATAAAGACTGTCACTTCTTAGAAAGCAAAAAAAAAGCTCTCTTGTGATTTGATATGTTACTTACTTGTCCTGGCTGACCAGTGCCTGCTGTGCCTCCTGCATGGCTGTTTCTAACTTTGTAATTCTATGCTTATAAAAGGCGACGAGGAGATCTGTTTGTTTCTTCTGGAAACTCCACACCTACTAGGGAAGAACAAGCCTTTGACATACTCTCCCATAACTCCTTTCCCTTCACTTCTGGCAACAAAGGGAAAGCCATCAAATCACACTTTATTATACTGCTCATTTTCTTCTAGAATGTCTGGCCTAATAAACAACATCCCAGAACTAGAGAGCTCAGCACTTATTTCCAGGATACTAGCCTTCTAGTGTCTTTTTTTTTTTTTTTTTTTTTTTTTTTTGAGACAGAGTTTTGCTATTGTTGCCCAGGCTGGAGTGCAATGGTGTGATCTCAGCTCACCGTAACCTCTGCCTCCCGGGTTCAAGCTATTCTCCTGCCTCAGTCTCCCGAGTAGCTGGGATTACAGGCATGTGCTACCACACCCAGCTAATTTTGTATTTTTAGTAGAGACAGGGTTTCTCCATGTTGGTCAGGCTAGTCTCAAACTCCCAACCTCAGGTGATCTGCCCACCTCAGCCTCCCAAAGTGTTGGGATTACAGGCGTGAGCCACCACACCCGGCCCCTTCTACTATCTTAATGAGAATATTCTACCATAGCAGAATGACCCTTTAAAAATATGGTTTTGCATCCCGTGCAAGAAGAGAGATTTTTTTAAAAACTGTTTTTCGAGCTTAGAATTGGTTCTAACTTGTCAACTATTAGTTTGGATCAGCTTCCACATTCATAGCTATTACAGAGCCTTAGTGACCAATTTACTTTCCCTAAAGACACCTACACAGAGTCACCTGCAGGCTGCTTATGCTGCTATAGGAAAGGGTGGAGAGGCACAGAAAGAGATTAACTATGCTTGAATTTTTTTCTGGGCATGCACACATAATTTTATCTTTTGCCTCACTTTACCATTTGCTATACTGATGTGTCTATCATGGGATTGCTGAATCAGATGAAAAGTTAATATTTAGAAAGTGTTTTAGCTTTGTCAGGCTCTACTTTTGAGTACACAGCAGTATTTATGTCTCATCTGCTTCCTCCCTGTTCAGACTATAAACCCTCTTTTGTCTAGGGTCCTTTCCTAGATCTTGGTACTCTTCTCATAAACTTTTTGTTCTCACTCAATTTTCAAATTGCTCTTGCCACCTTACTAAAGAATTGTACTTAAGAGTTTCCGTTCTACTTAAAGGTAAACTAAACTAGTTCTAGATAGATAAGAATTTACTCTAGTCTATTTTTTTTAAACCCTCATTTTTAATAAAACTAATATGTTTATTTTAAGCTGTGAAAAGAAAATGTTTATTTTAAGCCAGGCATGGTGATCACGCCTATAATCTCAGAGACTCGGGAAGCCAAGGCTAAGACAGGAGGATTGCTTAAGGATAGGAATTTGAGACCAGCCTAAGCAACATAGCAAGACCTTGTCTCTACAAAAAAATAATTTCATTTATTAATTTAATTTAATTTAATTTTTTTTTTGAGACTGAGTCTCACTCTGTCACCAAGGCTAGAGTGCAGTGGCGTGATCTCAGCTCACTGCAACCTCCGCCACCCAGGTTCAAGCGATTATTCTCCCTCAGCCTCCTGAGTAGCTGGGACTACAGGCGCCTGCCACCATGCCTGGCTAATATATGTACTTTTAATGGAGATGGGGTTTCACCATGTTGGTCAGGATGGTCTCGAACTCCTGACCTCTTGATCCACCCACCTCGGCCTCCCAAAGTGCTGGGATTACAGGCGTGAGCCACTGTGCCCAGCCAAAAAATAATTTTAAAAATTTAGGAGGGGCGATGGTACATGCCTGTAATCTCAACTACTTGAGAGGCTGAAGTGGGTGGATTGCTTGAACCCAGGAGTTCGAGGCTGCAGGGAGCCATGATTGTGCCTCTGCACTGCAGTCTGGGCAACAGAGCAAGAGCCCAACTTAAAAAAATTATTTTAGAAAATTTGAATAGTGGAGGCCAGGTGTGGTGGCTCATGCCTGTAATCCCAGCACTTTGGGAGACCAAGGTGGGCAGATCACTTGAGGTCAGGAGTTTGAGACCAGCCTGGTCAATATGGCAAAACCCCGTCTCTACTAAAAATGCAAAAATTAGCCAGGCACGGTGGTGTGCACCTGAAATTCCAGCTAATGGAGAGGCTGAGGCAGGAGAATCACTTGAACCCAGAAGGTGGAGGTTGCAGTGAGCCAAGATCGTGCCACTGCACTCCAGCCTGGGCAACAGAGTGAGACCCCATCTCAAAAAAAAAAAAAAAAAAAATTGAACAGTGGAGAAGCAAAATAAAAGTTACTCTGAATCCTGGGAATTACCTAAAATGGCAGGGGTAGGGATGAGAAGCAACAGAGATAAAGCTATATAATAGACAGCCAAATCACAGTGTTAGTATCCCAAATATCCTAATCCTACCCTTGGGGATAGTTGGAAGTAAAATTAAGTCAAAATCAGGCTAGCATCAAGAAAAGCCAAATCCTACCCTAGATTAGTTAGCCCTCCGTTTAACATTACCAAGGGTCATAAGTGCATAAACAGACCCCACTGTGGAACTCCAGGGAGCCAGACTGGATTATGGGAAGGTCTTTTTATTTTTATTTTTATTTTTTTTGAGACGGATTCTTGCTCTGTCACCCAGGCTGGAGTGCAGTGGCCGGATCTCAGCTCACTGCAAGCTCCACCTCCTGGGTTTACGCCATTCTCCTGCCTCAGCCTCCGGAGTAGCTGGGACTACAGGCGCCCGCCACCTTGCCCGGCTAGTTTTTTGTATTTTTTAGTAGAGACGGGGTTTCACCATGTTAGCCAGGATGGTCTCGATCTCCTGACCTCGTGATCCGCCCGTCTTGGCCTCCCAAAGTGCTGGGATTACAGGCTTGAGCCACCGCGCCCGGCCCCCGGGAAGGTCTTTTGCCAGGCCTAAGCAGACCTACTTTATCTACTTGTCCCAAAAAACTCATCATTCCAAGAAGAAGAAAGACCAGTCCAGAAAACAACCAGCAAGGAGTATTAAAGAAGAAGAAGTGATTTTGCCTGATACCAGGGTACAAATGTTTAGCCTATATCAAACACATTCACTGAAGAAGATTCTAAAATCTAACTCAGTAATGTACCTCAGTACAGTACTTAAAAAAATTACCAATAGTTAGCAATCCTTCAAATCCCTCAGCCTCATGAAAAGGTTGGTCTCTTTCCTTTCTCCAAAGAAGATTAACTTTTGCTTGCTCACTTGCTTTTTTAAAAATTTAAAAAATTTTTTTAGAAATGATAGCTTGCTATATTGCCCAGACCGGTCTTGAACTCCTGGCCTCAAACAATCCTCCTGCCTTGGCCTCCCAATCACTTACTTTTTCTTAAAGGTGGGATTATTTTGTTAATACAGTAACACAGAGCTGATAATAATAAAAGTAGTTCTATTGATGATAACACTTAACATTGTCTGGATAATTCAAGTGTTAAATATTGTTTTATTGGAACGTTGATACCAACATTTTATTGGTATGAAACTGTCTACTTCTATACCCTGATTCCTTTCCTTTATCTCCATAATAGGACCAGGTAAGGATATAATGGTCTTCACGCTCTAGATTCCTACCATTTTACTATTGATAACGTGTCAAAATACAAAATTACAACAAATTTAGTTTTTTTTTTCTTTCTTTTTTTTTGAGATGGAGTTTCGCTCTTGTTGCCCAGGCTGGAGTGCAATGGCGCGATCTTGGCTCACAGCAACCTCCAATTGCCGGGTTCAAGCCATTCTCCTGCCTAAGGCTCCAGAGTAGCTGGGATTACAGGCATGCACCACCACACCTGGCTAATTTTGTATTTTTAGTAGAGACGGGGTCTCTCCATGTTGGTCAGGCTGGTCTTGAACTCCGGACCTCAGGTGATCCGCCTGCCTCGGCCTCCCAAAGTGCTGGGATTACAGGCATGAGCCACCATGCCCAGCTAGTTTAAAGATTTTAACTGGCTTCGATTTGCAATTCTAGACTTGAGCAACACATTGTTCTAAAAAACAGAATGAGTGTTCTGATTAACTGAGAAGACAAGTTGGCTTTTTAGGCAGAAAAGGGCTGAAGAAAGCAGAAACAGAGAACAAAAAGTGCATGGGTTGGTTCAAAGTTACTCTCCTTGTAAAGGTTAAAGCAGAGGGGACTTCTTTATTATGCCAGCTAAAATTGGCCTGTTTGGAGATTTACCTATTACCTCTCTGTCTCCTGATTTCTTGGAAGATCAGATTAACTGTCAGCATGAGTAATTCCATTTTGGTTTGGACTGCTGGACCTAGTGCAGAAACTCAGTCCAAACCAACAGCCTTGTATAAACTTTATTTTATATATGAAACATAATTTTTATTTTATATGCTTGAGAGAGTATATTAAAACTTCAGTTCTGAATTAAGTCCAACAAAAGGGTAGAAAGAGTAAAGGAGAAATAACTGAAAAATACCGAGAGAGGCACAGTAATGGAAGCAAAGGGGGAGCTTAGTAGGTTTACTACAATAAGACGTTTTGGTCCAATGTGGGTTATTATAAACAAAACATTCCTGTTTGTTTATAAAAGTAGGCCAGGTGCAGTGGCTCATGCCTGTAATCTTACCACTTTGGGAAGCCAAGGTGGGCAGATCACTTGAACTCAGGAGTTTGAGACCAGCCTGGGCAACATGGCAAAACGCTATCTCTACCAAAAGCACACACATACAAAAAAGTAATATATGCTTTGGAAATGAATATCAGTTTGATTATCATTTTTGTACTAAAGAAGGACCTTCCCAGTTCTTATTTTTATTTATTTTTATTTTGATAGAGATGGGGTCCTGCTGTGTTGCCCAAACTGGTCTCAAACTTCTGGCCTCAGGTCATCCTCCAAGTGCTGGAACTACTGGAATTGAGCCACCATGCCCAGTCTTAGTTCTTTTTTTTTTTTTTTTTTTTTGAGATAGAGTTTTGCCCTTTCAACCAGGCTAGAGTGCAGGGGTTTGTTCACAGTTCACTGTAGGCTCAACCTCCCAGGCTCAAGTGATCTTCCCACTTGAGCCTCCCGAGTAGCTGGGACAACAGGTGCATGCCACCATACCCCTCTAATTTTTTAATTTTTTTTTTCTTAAGAGAAAGGATCTCACTATGTTGCCCAGGCTGATCTCAAACTCCTGGGTTCTAGCAGTCCTCCCACTTCGGCCTCCCAAAGTGTTGGGATTATAGGCATGAGCCACTGTGCCTAGCCTTAGTTCTTATTTTTAAATGTCAGCATTTTTATTTAGTTGAAGATTTATTTTTGCATGCAATTTAATTTTTGAACATCTGTAAATAAGTCACCAAGTTTTAGAAATTCACTTTAAAGATAATGGTAAATTCACGATCTCTCTTTGACATTCAAAGCCTATTAGTTTGCCTTATCTATCTTTTGTGAAACTCCCTCATTCCACAATATCTACAAGCAAGTCTTAGTATTTTTGAACTATGTATCTGGATAATCATTCACTTGATAAAAGGACATTTCTCTAAGTACTCCAACTAAAAAAATGAGAAAGGATGACAGAATTGGAATTTTACAACTTCTAATGAATTAAGGATCTCTGCAAAGTTCATCAATGGCTACCCTCACACAAAATAAGAGACACAGACCATTAAGTACCTCTTGGTGGAATACGACACTGGAATAAAGTGGTCTTGCCTTACCTTCCCCTGCCCCCAAACCAATGATGGTGATTAACCCTAAACCTACCTATCAATTTACAGGAAATAGAGGACAGAGGAACATATAAAATGACTCCATAGGTACAATAAACAAAATCCACACTGTGAACAACTCTATAGGACAAAAGACCATTTTCTTCAACAATAACTTAAAAAGAAATGAGAGAAAACTTATAGTGTAAAAGAAACTTAAGAGACATAACCACTGAAATATATACGTTTATTGAAACTCAGTTCAAAATGTGGGAACATTTTAAAACTGAGACAACCGGAGAAATGTGAATGCAGCCTGATTATTTGATAATATTATAAAATTGTTATCTTAGCAGGATGTGGTTATATTTAAGAAAAAAGTTCCTATCTTTTAGAGATACACACTGAAATATTTACAGATTGAAATGATGTAATATCTGGTTTTGGCTTTAAAATAATCGGGGTGGGGGTGGCAAGAGGTATGGATGGAGGAAAATCAGCCATTCACCGATAATTGTTGAAGTGGAGTGATGGATGCATAGAAATGAAACCGTCCTCATAGGGTTTAACAAGAATTACATGCTTGGTGCTGGACAGAAATATAGTTATAATTAAGGATTAATCAGGCTGCACTTTGGCACACTTCCTTTTAGCTGCGAAAGTCACATCACACTAGATGCTGACCATCTGCATCCTCATTGTTCTCATAAACAGAATATGATATTAGAATCATAAGGCTTTTGCTTAAAAGTTGCTTAAGATATTTTTCAGATCTTGAATTCCAGTGGAACAGCTGACACTAGCAAGTCTGAAGACCCTCACAGAGGAATCGAATCAGCATGAGAATGCAGGGGTTTTTTTTTTTCACTTTTTTCATATTTTTATTACATTCTTACTTTCTTCCTCCATTGCCTTATCAGTTAAGAGGGCAAATAATATTTCAAGAGACTGACAGAATATATTCTGCACTCTGCTCATTTCATAGCTCTCTGGGGAATTGGGGTTTTTGTAAACTTTTACAATCACATTTTCGAGAATGCAGTTTCTTCATCTACCCTTCTCATGACTCCACCCTGCATTCTTTAACCAAGCAATGATCCCCACACCATGGCTTACTACTCATCCAACTCTTTAAAAACCTCTAGCCTCGAACTCCTCCTAGAGGCAAATTTGAGGTTTCCTATCTCCTTGTTCAGCTGTCTTATGATTAAACCTCTTTCTCTGCTGCAACCCAGTGTCTTGGTGTACTAACTTGCCATGCACGGGGCAATGAAACTGATACGGTTCAGAAATTAATTATATTATACATATGATTATACTCTTTTTAGACATTTGAAATTATATGTGATAAAATCATAATAAACTTTTTTTTAATGGGCTGATTTTGAGGGGGATCTTTTGAACAGGGTGTGGTGTAAGAAATATATATACGGGGCCGGGCGCGGTGGCTCAAGCCTGTAATCCCAGCACTTTGGGAGGCCGAGACGGGCGGATCACGAGGTCAGGAGATCGAGACCAACCCGGTGAAACCTCGTCTCTACTAAAAAAATACAAAAAACTAGCCGGGCGAGATGGCGGGCGCCTGTAGTCCCAGCTACTCGGGAGGCTGAGGCAGGAGAATGGCGTAAACCCAGGACGCGGAGCTTGCAGTGAGCTGAGATCCGGCCACTGCACTCCAGCCTGGGCCACAGAGCCAGACTCCGTCTCAAAAAAAAAAAAAAAAAAAAAAAAAAAGAAATATATATACGGTCTTTGTCCCTGGTTCCTCACAGAGTTACTAAAACCCTTGGCATTTCCTGAGTGATAGGAGCATCTTTTGTTATTCATAACAAGCCCCTTTCAACCATACCTGAATTTGTGCTAATGAGGTGACTCTTGGTGGGGTCCTAGATAGCATCAAAATGGGGGCTTGTTGCCAGAGGAACCAAACACTGTTTGGAGGGTTGGGGTCCCAACCCTTCTTCCCACCCCACCCCCACCCCCGACAACCAGAGAAGGAAAAGGCGCTAGAGATTGAGTTCAATCACCAACGACCAATTCTTTAATCAATCACGCCTATGTAATGGAACCTTCATAACAACTCCTGAACAAGGGAGTTCAGAGAGTTACCAAGTTGGTGAACACTTGGAGGTGCTGGGAGAGTAGTGCATCTGGAGAGGGTATGGAAGCTCTGCACCCCTCCTCACATACTTTGCATCTTTTCCATTTGGCTATTCCCATGATGTATTGTTTTCTTTTCTTTCCTTTTCTTTTTTTGAGACACAGTCTTGCGCTGTCACCCAGGCTGGAGTGCGGTGGCATGATCTTGGCTCACTGCAACCTCCGCCTCCCAGGTTCAAGTGATTCTCCTGCTTCAGCCTCCAGAGTAGCTGGAATTACAGGTGCCCACCACCACACCCATCTACTTTTTGTATTTTTAGTAGAGGCAGAGTTTCACCATGTTGGCCAGGCTGGTCTCGAACTCCTGACCTCAGGTGATCCACCCACCTCGGCCTCCCAAAGTGCTGGGATTACAGGTGTGAGCCACTGCACCTGGCCCCTATGTTGTATCTTTTATTTTATTTATTTTTTTTATTTTTTTTTTTTTGAGACGGAGTCTTGCTCTGTCACCCAGGCTGGAGTGCAGTGGCCGGATCTCAGCTCACTGCAAGCTCCCCGGTTTACGCCATTTCCTGCCTCAGCTCTCCCGGAGTAGCTGGGACTACAGGCGCCCGCCACCTCACCCGCTAAGTTTTTGTATTTTTAGTAGAGACGGGCTCTCACTGTGTTAGCCAGGATGGTCTCGATCTCCTGACCTCGTGATCCGCCCGTCTCGGCCTCCCAAAGTGCTGGGATTACAGGCTTGAGCCACCGCGCCCGGCTGTTGTATCTTTTATAATAAACTGGTAATAATAAGTAAAGTACTTTTCTGAGTTCTGTGAGTCATTCTAGCAAGTTATTGAAGCTTGGGGGAGCAGGAGGAAGTTCATGAGAATCCTCAAGTTTGTGGTTGGCCAGTCTGAAGTATTGTAGCCTAGGTACCCCATTTGTGGCTGGTGTCCAGAGTGGGGGCAGTCTTGTGAGGCTGAGCCCTAAACATGTGAAGTATGACACTAAAACTCTAGGAATTAAGTGTTAGAATTGAATTGAATTGAATTGAATTGTTCCACACCTAGTTGGTGTCAGAGAACCGGTTGGTATCAGAAAATGTCTCACACAGGGGCAGAAAATATATAGTGCAAAGATTATATTTCATTTAGCAAAACTTTACTGAACACTTTATGCCAGGCATAAGAACTGGAAATGCTAAGATGAACAGTATGGGTTCTTGTCTTTTAGTAGTGTCAAACGAAAATATCTTGGACCCCCCAAATCACTAAGCTAAAAGGAAAAGTCAAGCTGAGAAATGCTTAGGGCAAACCTGCCTCCCATTCTATTCAAAGTCACCGGTCTGCTCACTGAGATACATGCATATCTGATTGCCTCCTTTGGAGAGGCTAATCAGAAACTCAAAAGAAGGCAACCATTGGTCTCTTATCTACCTAGGACCTAGAAGCCCTCTCCCACTTTGAGCTGTCCCACCTTTCCAGACCGAACCAACGTTCATCTTACATATGTTGATTGATGTCTCATGTCTCCCGAAAATGTATAAAACCAAACTGCGCTCTGACCTTGGGCACATGTCGTCTGAACCTCCTGAGGCTGTGTCATGGGCACATGTCCTCAATCTTGGCAAAATAAACTTTCTAAATTAACTGAGACTCGTCTGAGATTTTCCAGTTTCATAGTAGCTTATCACAGTCTAGTAGAAGAGACATTCTGACACATGAACCAATAAGTAAAACACTATGTTATATGCAGAACACAAGAATTTACAAGATAGAGATAATGATTAAGAGGTAATTATTAATTCAGTTTTTTTTTTTTTTTTTTGAGACAGTCTCGCTCCGTCACCCAGGCTGGAGTGCAGTGGCGCAATCTAGGCTCGCTGCAACCTCTGCCTCCCAGGTTCAAGTGATTCTCATGCCTCAGTCTCACAAGCAGCTGGGATTACAGGCACACACCACTACCACACCCGGCTACTTTTTTTGTATTTTTAGTAGAGATGGGGTTTCACCATATTGGCCAGGCAGATCTTGAACCCTCAACCTCAGGTGATCCACCCCCGTCAGCCTCCAAAAGTGCTGGGATTACAGGCGTGAGCCACCACGCCCAGCCTAACTTAGTCTTTAAAGTGTAGAAGTTAGGTGTTTCAGATATAAAGGTATGAAAGTATATGGTCTGTAAAAGAACTGCAAAGAACTAAATCTGCCTAATAGATTCAGTAATAAATAACCTTATGTAAAAACTTGTGTTTGTATATGAGATGTGAGGTGGTAGTTGTGATTGAAATTGGAGAGTTTAGGAGGAACCAGATCATTAAGGTAACTATGTATTACTCTGAGCAGTCTGAAACTTAGTGATAGGAAGCCACCAAAGGATTCTGAAAAGGCAGTTACTTGTTCAGATTTGCAATTGAAATAGATCATCATGATGGCTCAGAGGGAACAGAGTAGAGCAAAAAAGAACCCTAAAAATGCTTTCTTAGCAAAAGCAACTGGAGGATTGTTAGTAAGATGTCTGAAGTACCCACTCTGAATGAGAGCCACAGCAGCCCACCAGGCGGAGAGTTATGTTTTGGGTTGCACAGTTTGTATGATCAAAGGAATACAACCTCACACTGGCCTAAGGCTCCTCCATCCCCTGCTCAGTAGTGATGAAGAATTCAACTACACTGTTTCAGAAGTCCTAAATACTGACAGCTTTTCCTTTTTAGGTAAAATAACATTAAACTAAATACAACTTTTCTTCAAAAGCACCATTGAGTATCTCTTTTTAATTTCTCTATTTTTACCCAAGCTGGAGTACGGTGGTGCAATCACGGCTCACTGCAACCTCAACCTCTTGGGATCAAGCGATCCTCCCACCTCAGCCTCCTGAGTAGCTGGGATTACAGGTGTGCGCCACCATGCCCACCTAATTTTTAAATTTTTTGTAGAGATGGGGTTTCACTATGTTACCCAAGCTAGTCTCAAACTCCTGGCCTCATGCAATCCTCCCACCTTGGCCTCCAAAGTGGTGTGAGCCACTGCATCTGGCCCACTGAGTACCTCAGTTGTTCAAATTCTTAATTCAAATGAGGGATGGAGAAGCTCTGGTCTATTGATGAGATCAAATCTTGACCTGATTTTATTCCAACAGTATATGTAGCAATTATGGATGTATATATTAGTAAAAACATGAGACTTCAAAAATCCTTTAAAAACATAACATAGACCAATAGTCAGCAAACAACTGAACATGACCAGCTGTCTGTTTTGTTTTTTTGGGTTTTTTTTTTTTTTTTTTTGAGACAGTCTCACTTTGTCGCCCAGGCTGGAGTGCAGTGGCGCCATCTCAGTTCACTGCAACCTCTGCCTCCTGGGTTTCATGCCATTCTCCTACCTCAGCCTTCCCAGTAGCTGGAACTGCAGGCGCCCGCCACCACGCCCAGCTAATTTTTTGTATTTTTAGTGGAGATGGGGTTTCACTGTGTTAGCCAGGATGGTCTTGATCTCCTGACCTCGTGATCCGCCGGCCTTGGCCTCCCAAAGTGCTGGGATTACAGGCGTGAGCCACCGTGCTGGGCTAGCTGTCTGTTTTTATAAATAAGTTTTATTGGAACATAATTATACCCATTTGCTTACATGCTGTCTATGGCTGCTTCCATGCTACAACAGCAGAGTTGGATAGCTGCATCGGAAATTGTATGGCCTGCAAAGCTTAAAATATTTACTGGCCTGCTGTGGTCTGAATGTTTGTGTCCCACAAAAATTCATTTGTTGACACTCAACTCTCAATGCAATAGTATTAAGATATGGAGGCTTTAGGAGGTTATTATGTCCTGAAGGCTTTGCTCTTGTGAATGGGATTAGTGCCTTATAAATGGGATCAGTGCCTTATAAATAAAAAGAGGCTTGGGGGGTGAGCATGGTGGCACGTCTGTAATCTCAGCACCTTGGGAGGCTGAGGTGAGCGGATCACGAGGTCAGGAATTCCGGACTAGCCTGACCAACATGGTGAAACCCAGTCTCTATTAAAAATACAAAAATTAGCCAGGCGTGGTGGCGCACGCCTATAATCCCAGCTACTCAGGAGGTGTAGGCAGGAGAATTGCTTGAACCCAGGAAGCAGAGGTTGCAGTGAGCCGAGATCGTGCCACAGCACTCCAGCCTGGGCGACAGAGCGAGACTCTGTCTCAAAAAAAAAAAAAAAAAGGCTTGGGGTTGGGCGCGGTGGCTCACGCCTGTAATTGCAGCACTTTGGGAGGCTGAGGCGGGCAGACTGCGTGAGCCCAGGTTCAAGACCAGCCTGGGCAACGTGGTGAAACCCTGTATTTATTTTAAAAAAATACAAAAACTAGCTGGGTGAGGTGACATGTGCTTTTAGTCCCAGCTACCTGGGAGAGTGAGGTGAGAGGATCACCTGAGCTCAAGAGGGCAAGGCTGCAGGGAGCCATGATTGCACCACTGGCCACAACCACACTACTGCACTCCAGCCTTTGTGACAGAGTGAGACCCTGTCTCAAAAAAATAAGTAAAAAAGAAGCCTGTTTGCCACTTTTGCCATGTGAGGATGCAGCAAGAAGGCATTATCTTGGAAGCAAAGAGTAAGCCGTTACCAGACACTGCATCTATTGGGGCCTTCATGTTGAACTTCCCAGCCTCCAGAACTGTGAGAATTAAATTTCTGTTATTTAGAAATTGTCCAGTCTAAGGTATTTTATTATAGCAGCCCAGACAGACTAAAACAGCTGCTAAGGATGTAAAACACTACAGCCACTTGGGAAAATAGTCTGGCAGTTCCTAAAAAAGTTAAATATAGAGTTACCATTTGACCCAGAAATTCCACTCCTAGGTATATACCCAACAGAAATAAAAATATATGTCCATGTAAAAACTTGTACATATGGCCGGGCGCGGTGGCTCAAGCCTGTAATCCCAGCACTTTGGGAGGCCGAGATGGGCGGATCACGAGGTCAGGAGACCGACCATCCTACACGGTGAAACCCCGTCTCTACTTAAGGAAATACAAAAATAGCCAAGCAGGTGGCAGCTGCCTCTGTAGTCCCAGCTACTCGGGAGGCTGAGGCAGGAGAATGGCGTGAACCCGAGGCGAAGCTGCAGTGAGCTGAGATCCGCCACTGCACTCCCAGCCTGGCGACAGCTGACCTGGGCCCCCAAAAAAAAAAACTTGTACATAAATGTTCCACAGCAATATTACTTATAATAGCCCCAAAGTAGGAACAACCCAAATGTCTATCAACTAATGAATACATAAGTAAAATGTACATCCATTTATATAATAGATTGTTATTTGGCCATAAAATGGAATGAAATATTAATAAAGTCCTAATAGATGCTACGACATGGATGAAACTTGAGAGCATTATACTTAGTGAATGCAGCAAGTCACAAAAGACCATACATTACATGATTCTATATTTATGTCCTGAACAGGCAAAACCATAGGAACAGAAAGTAAATTAGTGATTGCCTGGGGATGGGGAGGGTGGGAAGGGTTTGGGAAGTGCCTGCCAATAAGTACAGAGCTTCTTTCTGGGGTGAGATGAAAATGTTTGAAAATTAGGCAGTAGTGTTTGTGCAATTCTGTGGATGTATTAAAAACCACTGAATTGCATACTTTAAAAGGGTGAATTTTATGGTATGTTAACTACATCTCAATAAAGCTGTTATTAAAAAAAGTAGGAGATTGCATGAAAACTAGTGGACCGAAAAAAAAAAAAAAAAAAGGGCCGGGTGCAGTGGCTCACGCCTGTAATTCCAGCACTTTGGGAGGCCGAGGCGGGCAGATCACGAGGTCAGGAAATGGAGACCATCCCGGCTAACACGGTGAAACCCCGTCTCTACTAAAAATATAAAAAAATTAGCCTGGCGTGGTGGTGGGCGCCTATAGTCCCAGCTACTTGGGAGGCTGAGGCAGGAGAATGGCGTGAATCCGGGAGGCGGAGCTTGCAGTGAGCTGAGATCAAGCCACTGACTGCACTCCAGGCTGGGCGACAGAGCGAGACTCCGTCTCAAAAAAAAAAAAAGCACATGGGGTGTTTATATTTCCCTTTGAAAACAATTTTTTTTTTTTTTTTTTTTTTTTTTTTTTTTTTTGAGATGGAGTTTTGCTCTGGTTGCCCAGGCTGAAGTGCAATGGCGCGATCTCGGCTCACCGCAATCTCTACCTCCCGGGTTCAGGCAATTCTGCCTCAGCCTCTTGAGTAGCTGGGAGTACAGACATGTGCCACCATACTTGGCTAATTTTTTATTTTTAGTAGAGAAGGGGTTTCTCCATATTGGCCAGGTTGGTCACGAGCTCCTGACCTCAGGTGATCCGCCTGCCTACGTTGGCCTCCCAAAGTGCTAGGATTACAGGCGTGAGCCACTACGCCCGGCCAACAATTTTTTAAAACACAAACTTCTTTTTACGTATATGATCTTTAACTATTTTTAAGTGAGTTTGTGATCACTCATAACCTTTCATGACTTTTCCACATTATTTTTTAAACTAATAAAGTACAATTTTCAGGTTGGACGTGGTGGCTCACACCTGTAATCCTGGCACTTTGGGAGGCCAAGGTGGGAGGACTGCTTGAGGCCAGGAGTTTGAGAACAGCCTGGGCAATATAGCAAGACTGTCTCTGTTTTTGTGGGGTTTTTTTGTTTTTTTTTTTAAGTACTTTATGGTTTTTAGAATATTTCCATAAACATTGTCTCATTGGATCTTCATAAGAAGTAGGATGAGTATTATTATTTCATATTACATGTGAGGAAGTATGACTGGCTCAAAGAAATAAAGCGATAAGTTAGCAGGCCGAGTTGGTCATTAGATTTCTACACCAACAGTTTTCCCAGTATTATCACTTTACTGTATTTCATATACATTAAAGGATAACTTCAATAGGAAAGATTATTTCATTAATTCTTTCAAAAAGTATTTATTGAATCCTTCTATGTTCCTGGTGCTACGTTAGGAGTCATATAAAATGAATAAGACTGAAATTGCCCCTGCCCCCAGGAGAATTGCTTGAACCCTGGAGGCAGAGGTTTCTGTGAGCTGAGATCTCGCCACCGCACTCCAGCCTGGGCGACAAAAGCAAGACTCCAACTCAAAAAAAAAAAAAAAGAAAGAAAGAAAAGAAAAGAAAACTTACAGATCTACATGAGGTTCTCCGATCCCTCAGAAAGATTATCTTGAGGTGGGAAAAGGATTCAAAACAGGCAGTTTGATCAACTATTAGCACAAAGTGCAGCAGAAGAAATGGCCTTAAGTCATTGTAGAGATTGGAGAACGTAAGAACATAAATACTAAAATTGGAACATAAATAGATATTTAGAGCAACATTCCATCATTCATTCAATGACAACATTTTGAGTGTCCACTACTTATTAAAGACTATTAAAAGAGAACAATAAACAAAACAACCAAATCTGTTTTCATGGAGCTTATATTCCAGTGCAGGATTCAGACAACAATTATATAACATAATGTTAGAGAAAAGAACTATGATGAAAAAAAAGCATGGTAAGGAGTAGAAAATGCTGGGGCTACTATTTGAAATATGAGAGTCACTAAAGGACTGACTGAAGAAGAATGTTTTGAGCAGAAGCCTGAATGAAACAGTCTAGGTACTGGATCAGTTATTCAGCTTCACAAATTAGGAAAACACATTTTTAGACTTTGCTGACTTCACTAAATTGACCCTTCACTACAGTGATGATTAACTGACCCTTTCCATTTCTTTTATCTTGATTGTTTGACCATGTGTAATTGGTCCCATGATCAGGCAGGTTAGGATTCAGACTACATATGATTTCTCTACTGATCATTAACTATGCCTAGGTTTATTTATTAACCAAAGGTCTGCTCTTTCTCTTGTTCCTATGACCTTGTTTACATTTCTCCTTGAGTCTCAGCTGGATTTTAATATACTTATAATGTTAAATATAGTGTATGTCAAATATGATGGCTCAACCCAGCAGCTAAAGACAGCAAGCAGCAAGCCTTAATTCCCCTTACTCTATCTCTAGAGTGAGGATTGAGAGGCAGGACACTGAAAAATAAATCTTCAACCAGAAAATGACTAAGGATCATCTTGAGGTTTAGAAAAGGGGTACTTTCAAAAGAATAAGAAGTAAGAGTATAGAAAGGGAACAGTGATACAAATCTCAAGAAATATGCCACAATAGGAATTCCATGAGGCAGTAGCATGATCTAAGATAACTGGGGAGTAGAAAGAAAAAAATCAAAGTTTTTACAACTAGGGAATTCTCTCAAATGGTTGTCCTGCCTTCTCTCTACCTTCTTCTACATTCCTGTTGCTCCTGACCAAGTCAATTGTATGCCAACATATGACACATCAGGAAAAGACAAATATTTCCTAAAATTCAAGAAACCAGTTATTAACACTAAATGAAGAGTTAAGTATTACTAAAAAGGTTATTGAAAAGTAAGAATGGGAAACAAGAAGTAGTCTCATGATCTTAGTGCTATAAGTTACTGGTTGCGAGTTAAACCATCACACCCATTGTTTGCAGGGCCAGGCCTATATACTCAAAGCAATTTTTAGAAGATGCATCTATCTGCTGAGAAAAATGATAAAGCTCCCTAGAACAACCTTTAGTCTTAGAAATTAATTAATACAACGAGGAAATACAAGGCAAGATGTTAGCTACATAGTGATTTTTACAGCCTATCACAGATTCTGGGTCAATAAAAAGTTAACTGATTGAAATTTGTATCATCAAGGAAGAAAGCAAAGAAAGCAGTTAATTTCCCTCCATTGTGTACAAATGCAGTTTAAAGAAAACCTTTGATAAAGAAATAAGATGCAATTAGAATTTGCCTGGAGAATCAGATTTTCTTCACTTTTGTTTCTCATACCTGAGAGATGTGACTAAAATACTGCAAAGCTGTCTCCACAGGACTTTTGAAAAACATCTTCTCCTGAGGCTTCAGCTATAAAGAGAGCAATACACACTGTGAGAATATCCACAATTGAATAAAATAAAATACTGACTAATATGACAAAGGATGTACCACCTTTTCTAATGTACCTGGCATTATCTCCACTCTGTATAAAAGGGAGATCACCACTGTTCTAGATGTACATTATATGTCCAATTCTCCTTACCTTGTGCATCTGTAACAGTGATCACAAATAATGCTTCCATCTGTTGTTTATATTCTTTTTTTTTTTTCTTTGAGACAGAGTTTTGCTGTTGTCACCCAGGCTGGAGTGCAGTGGTGTGATCTAGGCTCATTGCAACCCTCGCCTCTTGGGTTCAAGTGATTCTTCTGCCTCAGCCTCCTGAGTAGCTGGGATTACAGGTGCCCACCAACACACCCAGCTAATTTTTGTATTTTTAGTAGAGATGGGGGTTTCATCATGTTGGCCAGGCTGGTCTCGAACTTCTGATTTCAGGTGATCTATCCACCTCAGCCTCCCAAAGTGCTGGGATTACAGGTGCGAGCCTCTTCAGCTGGCCTATTATTTACACTCTTTTTACAAATGGCTATTTGCAAGTTTGTTTCTTTGCTTTCTTTTTCTTCTTCTTTTCTTTTTTTTTTTAAGACAGAGTCTTACTCCCAAGCTGGAGTGTAGTGGTGCGATCTTGGCTCACTGCAACTTCCGCCTCCCAGGCTCAAGTGATTCTCGTGCTTCAGCCTCCCAAGTAGCTGGGACTACAGGCCCGCACCACCAAGCCTGGCTAATTTTTTATATTTTAGTAGAGACAGAGTTTTACTATGTTGCCCAGGGTGGTCTCAAATTCCTGAGCTCAGGCGATCCACCCGCCTTGACCTCCCAAAATGCTGGGATTACAGGTGTGAGCCACCACGCCCGGTCTTCTTCTCTTTCTTTTTAAAACAATTCATCATCTGTACTTTGTATATACTTCCTACAGGCCAGAAATGGGATGAGACCATTTGTGGCAGGGGGAGAAAAACTTACATTATCAGAAAGAGCCAGATGCTTGCAGGCAGTTCCACAAACAGCACATTTTTCTGGAAGGAAAAGGGGAAAAAAATGTTTGGCTCTCATGAGCAAGAGGTAAGATTTAAAGACTTAAAGTACATGGCAACAATCTAGTATGCTAGCAATAGAAGAAAAAAAGGGTTCTTACTGAATTTAGAATATCATTGTGTTATAAAAGGACACCAACTTAAGGTCTGTTCTCTAAGTAAGTGTTTCCAAACTAGTATGTTGAGGTATAAGTAGGGCTTTCACACTGTACCTCTACCCATCTCCCTATCTTTTAAAATTTTATTTTATGTTTTTTTTGAGACAGGGTCTCACTCTGTCACCCAGGCTGGAATGCAGTGGCACAATTATGGCTCACTGCAGCCTCAACCTCCCAGGCTCAAGTGATCCTCCTGCTTCAGTCTTCCAGTTAGCTGGGACTACAGGCGTACATCACCACCTCAGCTCATTTTAATTTTGTTATTATCTTTAGAGATGGAGTCTCCATATGTTGCTCAAGCTGGTCTTGAACTCCTGGGCTCAAGTGATCCTCCCACCTTGGCCCCCGCAAAGTGGTAAGTTTATAAGCATGAGCCACCATCCCAGCACCTCCTGCCCCATCTTTTTATAAATTCCCAGTTTTCTTCTGTGGAACAGAAAGGACAATTCTAAACTCCCAGCAGAAGTACTGCAGTACGTTTACAAGAGTAGGGAAAAGTACAAGATACCAAAGATCTTTAAGTTACTCTTTTGTATTCTATTGACCTGACAGCAGGCACACATTGGGTACTGTAAGAAACTCCCCAGTTATGCCTACCTTGTCATCACTTTGCTAATATTTGTTAATCTTGCTTTGAAGCTCTGCTACTCTCATTCCCCAATCAACCCAATCTGAAAGAAGCAAAAATTAAGATTCCTAATCTTTCCCTGTAAAGTGAAATTTTAGTAGTGGGACTGGTCATTGATTAAGACAAATGCCATGTCAGCAGAAAACATCACATGGCATATGCTTTATGGAGACAAACCACTCCAAAGTGAGCTGCTGTTACCATAGTAAACAGCTTTTTACATTAGCGACAACTTTAAAAGGTCATGAGATTTGTACAGAGAAAAAAGCTTCCCCTGAGGCTACTTAACTTGACTGTTCTTTTTCTGGGGACTAAAGGTTTTTCTTTTTCCCAGTCCATATCGTTGCCAGAGTGAGCTAGCAAGTACATAACATTCTTCTCTTAAAACAAAACAAAACAAAACAAAAAATGGCTCACACCTGTAATCCCAGCACTTTAGGAGGCTGAGGCAGGTGGATCACTTGAGGCTGGGAGTTCAAGATCAGCCTGGCCAACATGGTGAAACCCCATCTCTACTAAAAATACAATAGTTAGCCCGGCATCGTGGTGCATGCCTATAATTCCAGCTACTCAAGTGGCTGAGACATGAGAATCCTTGAACCTGGGAAGCAGAGGTTGCAGTGAGCCAAGATTGCACCATTGCATTACAGCCTCGGTGACGAAGTGAGACTGTGTCAAAAACAAAACAAAACAAAAACTTCCACAGGTCTCCATCACCTGCAGGATGAAGTTCAGGCTCTTTAGCCCAGTGCATAGAGCCTTCCATCATCCGACACTCCCTACTTCACTAGCCTCATCTCTCACCACGTCTTACCTTACTGTTTATACTCTAACAATCCCAATTATGTGTAGTCCCCTGCACTATGGTTTTATGATGTAATACGTCTTTGTACATGCTGTTCTCTTAAACTAGAATAAATCTTCCCTGCCTTATCCACTTGGTAAATTCCATTTTATCATTCAAAACTCTATTGAAGCATCACTCCTTCTGTGATGTCTTCTATGATCAAAACACCCTACCCCAAGTCCCTCTTCTAGGGATTTACACACCTTGTAAGTATTGCAGCATGAAAGAAGAGAGCGAGAGAGAGAGAGAGAGAGAGAGAGAGAGAGAAAGAAAGAAGGAAAGAAAGAAAGAAAGAAAGAAAGAAAGAAAGAAAGAAAGAAAGAAAGAAAGAAAGAGAGAGAGAGAAAGAAAGAAAGAAAGAAAGAAGGAAAGAAAGAAGGAAAGAAAGAAAAGAAAGAAAGAAAGAAAAGAAAGAAAGAAAAGAAAGAAAGAAAGAAGGAAGGAAGGAAGGAAGGAAGGAAGGAAGGAAGGAAGGAAAGAAAGAAAGAAAGAAAGAAAGAAAGAAAGAAAGAAAGAAAGAAAGAAAGAAAGAAAGAAAGAAAGAAAGAAAGAAAGAAAAGAAAGAAAGAAAGAAAGAAAACTTAAATTTACGTATCCTTTCTAAGACTTAATAGCAATAAGAACTTGGTCAAATCACTTATCCTCTCTGAGCCAGTCTCTTCATTTGTAAAACGGTTCTACTAATAATTACCACTGGGGCGTGTGGCGCGGCTTACATAAAATTGGTTGACATGAAACTGCTTTTTAAGCTGCAAAGGTATCATCATCATCATTTCTAATCAAATTGATGTCACATACTAGACCACTTCCCCTTTAGAAATGGCTCTTCTATCAGCCAAACTTTCCTCTATTCCCATCCATTATACTTATTCTATCTCTTTTCCCTGAAGAGTCTGATGCCTTGTGGCTTTCCCTGCCAGACTTCAAAACACTAATGAGTACACTCTGGTCCTCAAGTAATAGATTTGCTAAATCATTTGCTAAATAATTTAGCACCATTCTTTATTAATGGATTCCTTCAATTTCTAAAATTGACAGTTTTCTACAGTATCTGTATCACCATTGACCTAATAAGTGATTTTTATCCTAAGACACACATAGAAATGGCTACTGCTTACATCCTTACATGAAAACATTTTTCCCTGAATCTGAAAACAGTTGAATCACTCACCCAGAGTCACACATGTTTTACAGAAAATATGACCGCAGCTGGTGACAAAGAAATGGGCTCCATCTTTTCGGAAGCACTGGTTGCAATGAAACCAATCCATTCTGGAGCAGATAAAGAGAAACAGTAAGAATAGCCTAGGGCATAACATAATTGTAGCTGTTCCAAAATCTATGTAACTATGCTTGCTTAGCTTCTGATAGCTTTTTGGGATGCGGCATATCATTGTGGGTATTCCAGTTGGTTGTGAAGAAGTACATGTACCTATAAAGTGGAAAAAAAGCAGACTGCTTTTTATAACAGCAGACTGTTATAACATTTTATATATAAATGTGGATATATATACATATACATATATATACATATAAACACACATTTAGAAAAGTAATGGACAGTGGTGAGATTTTTTTTTTTGAGTAGCAAGGTTATGAGAGTGTGTGTGTGTGTGTGTGTGTGTGTTTTCCTTTACTTTTTTTCCCCAGGTTTTCTGGATTAATACATGTGCCAATTTGTAATTAGAAAATACAATCCTGGCCAAGCACAGTGGCTCACGCCTGTAATCCCAGCACTTTGGGAGGTCAAGGCAGGTGGATCACCTGAAGTCAAGAGTTTAAGACCAGCCTGGCCAACATGGTGAAACCCCATCTCTACATTTTAAAAATATAAAAATTAGCTGGGCGTGGTGGCAGGTGCCTGTAATCCCAGCTAATCAGGAGGCTGAGGCAGGAGAATCACTTGAACATGGGAGGCAGAGGTTGCAGTGAGCTGAGATCGCGCCATTGCACTCCAGCCTGCAACAGAGCCAGACTCTGTTTCAAAAAAAAAAAAAAAGAAAGAAAAGAAAAGAAAAAAGAAAATACAATCTTAAAAATATAAAAACAAAAAACGAATTATCCATTTCTTTTTTAATTATTTCCTGTGATATGGTGAGAGTAGAGCCAAGAGAAGGTAGTGAACCAGAAAGAGAAGATCACATATTAGCCACTTGGGACACATTTTATCTAAGGAAAATAGGGCTGATAAATGATAGTATGGTCTCAGTTTATATACTTTCCTTCTACTCTATAGAAACTCAGAATCAGGCCAGGTGTGGTGGCTCACGCCTGTAATTCCAACACTTTGGGAGGCCGAGGCACGTGGATCACCTGAGGTCAGATGTTTCAAGACCAGCCTGGCCAACATGGCAAAACCCCGTCTCTACTAAAAATAAAAAAATTAGCTGAGCGTGGTGGTGCACGCCTGTACTCCCAGCTACTTGGGAGGCTGAGACAGGATAATTGCTTGAACCCAGGAGGTTGCAGTGAGCCAAGATCATGCCACTGCACTCCAGCCTGGGTGACAGAGTGAGTCCGTCTCAAAAAAAAGAAACTCAGAATCATAGATCTGAAATGGGCTTTGAAAAATCACTTAAAGTTTTGTTCATTCCCACCATTTTTCAAAAGAGATACCTGATATTCAGCGAAATTAAATGACTTGCCAAAAGTACCATCTTTAATTATTGGTTTCCTGATTCCCTACGTAAAGTTCTTGCTCCCACATTAAATAGCTTTTGTGTTAGACATGGTAACCATATATCCTGTATTTTCTGCCAATACCAATTTCATATACTTTGTTAAATACCTGAGTAAATATGACTTTGTAAGGTTTGTTTTGTGTGTGGGATAATTATTATTATTTTGAGACAGGGTCTGACTCTGTCTCCAGGCTGGAGTGCAGAGGCAGATCAGGGCTCGCTGTAGCCTGGAACTCCTGGGCTCAAGCAATCTTTCCTCCTCAGCCTCTGGAGTAGCTGGGACTACAGGAGCACCACCACGCCTGGCTATTTTTTATCTTTGTTTTTATTTTTCGTAGAGACAAGGCCTCTCTGTGTTAACCAGGCTGGTCTGGAACTCCCGGACTCAAGCGATCCTCCCACCTCGGCCTCCCCAAAGTGCTGGGATTACAGGCGGGAGCCACTGCACCCGGCCTTTTCGTTGGATGTGTGTGTGTGTAACCGCGGAGGGATACAAACTTCGTAAGATTTACGATTAAAAAAAAAAAGTACTGAATAAACAGCTCAACGCAAACGCATCTCACAGTGCCACGAGCTTCGTTGTCCTATTTGTTTGCTCCTAATACACTAACTTTCATCAGTAAGTGAGTCTTAAAAAACCACTGAAAAGGCCCCGTTCTATATGCCCAGGTTTGTTTAAGGGCGGCAACAATGTCATAACCTGAACTGACAAGATGAATCCAACATAAAAAAGGCAGTGAACAGAGTGATTAAGGCGATCCCGAGGGCAAAACTCGCCTGCTTTCCAGAGGCGATGTGGCCTCAGCCGTCTCAAACTTACCAGTTCTTTTTCTGGCTACACTCCCTACCCGCTTGGCCGCTGTGATTCCAGAAGGCCTCAGATCTCAGGAAATCATCCACTTCTCCTCACGAAGAGCTGGAAATGGCGGGAAAATAAACAGCTGGCTTGGCACCGGGTGAGGCAAGAGACTAAGCGCAGCCGGGGTGGTGTGTGAGATGTGGGCGGGGCCTGGCGCTATGCTAAAAGAGTGGACGTGGCTCCGTGGCGTTCACGGGACGTGGGCGGGGCCGGCAGAGGCGTTCACAGGGCGAGGAGCGGCTCGCGGTGGCGGGAGAGGGGTGTAGGAACTTTTCCTAGCAGCCGAGGAAAATTCACCTCGCTTAAAAGATTGGGGCAAACAAACACTATAACCTAATCCCATACATGTTACTGTGGAAACAAAAAAGTGAAAATAAAGCCTAATTAATGTTCCAATAAACGATGAGAACGCAATATAAAATGTGGTCATAAAGTGGGCGAAAACTTTTGCCTAATATTCTAAAATGAAATGAAAATAATGGGTGCTTTGAAAGAATAGCGTAAAATCAGAAATAGGAAAATTTTAAAATGATGTGGACAAAGAACAATGTGATATTAATTGAGAACTAACAAATTTCAGTTAAAAAAATGTCAAACTTGGCCGGGCGCGGTGGCTCACACCTGTAACCCCAGCACTTTGGGAGGCCGAGGCGGGCGGATCACGAGGTCAGGAGATCGAGACCATCTTGGCTAACACGGTGAAACCCCGTCTCTACTAAGAATACAAAAAAAATTAGCCGGGGGAGGTGGTGGGCGCCTGTAGTCCCGGCTACACGGGAGGCTGAGGCAGGAGAATGGCGTGAACCCGGGGGGCGGAGTTTGCAGTGGGCCGAGATCGCACCACTGCACTCCAGCCTGGGCGACAGAGCGAGACTCCATCTCAAAAAAAAAAAAAAAAGAAAAAGAAAAGGTCAAACTTTATTCAGAAAATTTTGGCCAGGAGCAGTGGGTGGCTCACACCTGTAATCCCAGCACCTTGGGAGGCCGAGGCAGGCGGATCACTTGAGGTCAGGAGTTACAAACCAGCCTGGCCAACATGGCGAAACCCCACTTCTACTAAAAATACAAAAATTAGCCGAGTGTGGTGGCACGCACCTGTAATCCCAGCTACTGAGGAGGCTGAGGCAGGAGAATCGTTTGAACCCGGAAGGTGGAGGTTGCAGTGAGCCAAGATCGCCAAGCCACTGCACTCCAGCCTGGGAGACAGAGGAGAGGCCCGCTTAAAAAAAAGAAAAAAAAGCCGGGCTGGCCTGCCTGTAATCCCAGCACTTTAGAGGCTGAGACGGATGGATCACAAGGTCAGGAGATCGAGACCATCCTGGCTAACACGGTGAAACCCCGCCTCTACTAAAAAATACAAAAACTAGGCCGGGTGAGGTGGCGATGCCTGTGGTCCCAGCTACTCCGGAGGCTGAGGGGCAGGAGAATGGCATGAAACCCGGGAGGCTGGAGGCTTGGTGGAGCTGAGATCCGCCACTGCACTTCCAGCCTGGGGCCACAGAGCCAGGACCTGTCTCAAAAAAAAAAAAAAAAAAAAAAAAAATTAGCCGGTGGTGTGGTGGCAGGTGCCTGTAGTCCCAGCTACTTTGGGAGGCTGAGGCAGGTGTATCACTTAATCCCAGGGGGTCGAGGCCGCAGTGAGCTGTGTTCACGCCACTGCACGCCAGCCTGGTTGAGAGAGCAAGACACTGCCTCAAACTAACAAAAAAAACAAAAACAAAAACAAAAAAAAAGAGAGAGAGAGAGAATAAGATTGGCATCAGATGTCTCCACAGAAGCATTCTAGATAGCAATGAAACAACGTTTTCCAGATTTTTACGGAAATTATGATCCAATAAATTTATATTCCCTTATATTGTGTTCAGGTGTAAAGGCCACTGGCAAAAAGCATGCAAATGAGCTTTTCCTGAGGAATCCACTTAGAGTAGTAGTTCTCAAACTTTTTGGTTGCAGGCTTCCTTTACAAAATTATTGAAGACCCTCCAAAGAGCTTTTGTTAATGTAAATTGCATCTACCAATATTTACCAGATTAGCAATTAAAAGAGAATTTTTAAAATATTTATTAATTCATTTGAAAACAATAATAAACCCATTAAATGTATGTTTGTTTGTTTGTTTGTTGTTGTTTTTTGAGATGGAGTCTCACTCTGTCGCCCGGGCTGGAGTGCAGTAGCGCCCATCTCGGCTCACTGCAACCTCCGCCTGCTGTGTTCAAGCGATTCTCCCGTCTCAGCCTCCGGATTAACTGGGATTACAGGCACCTGCCATTAGGCCCAGCTACTTTTCTGTATTTTTAATAGAGACGGGGTTTCACCGTGTTGGCCAGGCTGCTCTGGAATTCCTGACATCGTGATCCACCCGCCTCGGCCTCCCAAAGTGCTGGGATTGCAGGTGTGAGCCACCACGCCCGGCCACGATGTTAATATAAATAATCTATGGAAAATGTATTTTCCAAAACAAGAAAAATTTAGTGAAAAGAGTGGCATTGTTTTTACATTTTTGTAATCTCTTACTATGTAGCTAAATAGAAAGCTGGTGGAGTCCTATATTTGCTTCTGCTTTAACTTTTGCAGTACGCTGTTTTGGTTGGAGTATGTGAAGAACATTTGGATTCACTCAAATATGTAGGGAAAGAGAATGGTATTTAAATGGCCTTTTCAGATAATTGTGAACATTTCTCTTTGATATCACATCAAAATTCAGGAAGTCTGAGTTAAAAGTTGATTGCAAAGTGGGATCTGAAACCATATCAATGAACTTTTTATAGCCTGTTACATTAAAATGAGTTGGTCTGTTTTGCACTTTAAATGGATCTTTTGCCCATGCACGATTTTGTAACATCATACATTTAGACCAAACTAGTCATCTGAAAAATTTTGGTTCACTGAGTTATACACATTGGTGCATTTTGTTATAGAAGATTAAATATTGACACCATTCATTATACAATATAAAAAATCACTTTTGTTAATATCACTACCTATCTCATCAGGTGAGTATTTGAGTCTTGGGAAGCTGTCAAGCTCACAATTGCAGGTATAAGTTTTCCAAAATTCTAATTTTTATCTGAAACCTTGAATGTTATCATTGGCAACAAATACTGTCACTGGTTTTCCTTGAAGTGACAGGGCCATTTTGTTTTTTTTTGAGAAAATGCCTACCAAATACCCAAGTGTGAATAGTTTGTATGTTAGATGTTCTTTCAAGTAAAAACAATATTCCATGAACAAAGTGATTAGCTCAGGTTACAAATCAAACTATTCCATAAATACTTTTCTTAAATATAATAGTTTTTAAGAGATGGGTGTCTCCCTCTGCTGCCTAGGCTAGAGTTTAGTGGCACAATCATAACCTGCTACAGCCTAGAATTCCTGAACTCAAGGGATCCTTCTGCCTCAGCCTCCTCTACGTTTCCCGGCTATTTTTTTTTTTTTTTCCCAGACGGAGTATTGCTCTGTCACCCAGGCTGGAGGGCAATGGCGCCATCTTGGCTCACTGCAATCTCCACCCCCTGGGTTCCAGCAGTTCTCCTGCGTCAGCCTCCCAAGTAGCTGGGATTACAGGCATTCGCCGCTACACCTGGCTAATCTTTGTATGCTTAGTAGAGATGGGGTTTCACCATGTTGGCCAGGCTGGTCTTGAACTCTTGATCTCGTGATCCACCTGCCTCGGCCTCCCAAAGTGCTGGGATTACAGGCATGAGCCACCACACCCAGCCCTAATTTTTTATATTTTTTTAAGAGACAAGTTCTCACTATGTTGCCCAGGCTGGTCTCAAATTCCTGACCGGTCTCAAATTCCTAACCTCAAATGATCTTCCTGCCTCAGCCTTCCCAGTAGCTGGGATTACAGGTATGTGGCATCATGCTTGAGTAATCTTAATTCTACTTAAATAAAAGTTTTCATTTGAAAATATTTTAATGCCATGTGGAGTGGGGTGTTAGCCCCATCCAATATTAAAATATATTATAAAACATCTGTAATTTAAAGTGTGGTATTGGTGCATAAACATGTAGACCAATGAAACAGAATCAAGTCTAGAAATAGAACCAAGTACGTTAATAAATTTTAATTGGTGAGTGTGCATGGGGAATTGAATTTTTATATACATAGAATTGTGACAACTGAATAGCCATTTGAAAAAATATAAAATTGAGTCTGTTTCTCATACTGTTTACCAGGATAAATTTCAAATGGATCAGAAATCTAAACAGACAAGTACCAGACGAAAATATGAGTAAATACTCTTATAACCTAGATGTGCAGGAAATCTTCCTAGGATCCAAAAATCTAGAAGAAAGAAAAGAAAGGATTGACAAATTTGACTAAGTAATTTAAAAAAACTTTTTGCATGTACACACACACACACATACAGGAAAAGTAAAGCACAAAGTGACAAATTACAAAAAAATCAACTTAAATTATAAAGGGCTAATAGCTTTTTTTTTTTTTTTTTTTTTCCCGAGACGGAGTCTTGCTCTGTCACCCAGGCTGGAGTGCAGTGGCATGATCTTGGCTCACTACAAGCTCTGCCCTCAGGGTTCATGCCATTCTCCTGCCTCAGCCTCCCAAGCAGCTGGGACTACAGGCACCCGCCACCATGCCCAGCTAATTTTTTGTATTTTTAGTAGAGACAGGGTTTCACCATGTTAGCCAGGATGGTCTCGATCTCCTGACCTCATGATCTCCCCACCTCAGCCTCCCAAAGTGCTGGGATTACAGGCGTGAGCCACTGCGCCTGGCCGGGCTAGTAGCTTTAATATACAAAGAGCTTTTTAAAAAAGAAAACCAACAACTTAATAGAAATTTGAACAGTTGAAGAAAAAAAAAGAGACCAACAGTTTTCCTAGAAAATATCTTGGTTTTGAGTGTTCTGGGCTTTTTGGGTGTGCTTTCTTAAACATGGTATATATGGCTGGAGTGCAAGTACAGTGGTACTATCTCGGCTCACTGCAGCCTCTGCCTCCCAGGTTCAAGCAATTCTCCTGCCTTCGCCTCCTGAGTAGCTGGGACTATTGGCATGCACCACCAGGCCTGGCTAATTTTTGTATTTTGGTAGAGACAGGGTTTCACTGTGTTGACCAGGCTGGTCTCGAACTCCTGACCTCAGGTGATCTGCCCACCTTGGCTTCCCAAAGTGCTGGGATTACAGGCATGAGCCACCATGCCCAGCCTACTCATTTTTAATTGGGTTGTTTATTTTATTACTGTTGAGTTTTGAGAATTCTTTTTTTTTTTTTTTTTTGAGATAGGGTCTCACTCTGTTGCCCAGGCTGAAGTGTAGTGTCATGATTATGGCTCACTGCAGCCTCAACCTCCCAGGCTCAAATGATTCCCCCAACCTCAGCCTCCCGAGTAGCTGGGACTAAAAGCACACACCACCACATCCGGCTAATTTTTCTTTTTCTTTTTTTTTTGATAGAGATAGGGTTTCACCATGTTGTCCAGGCTGGTCTCAAACTCCTGGGCTCAACTGATCCTCCCACCTCAGCCTCCTAAAGTGCTGGGATTACAGGCATGAGCCACCAAACCCAGACAAAATTTTCTTTTCTTTAAATATTATTATCTTCTACTCTGAAAGGAAAATGGGGTACCTCTGGAAATTTTCTTCAAAAATTCTAGAAATGTAGATTTGTGATTTTGATTTTACATTTAGGTATATTATTCATTTGAGTTAATTTTCTATGTGGTGTGAGGTATGGATTAAAATTTGCATGTGTGTATGTGCGTGTGTTTTTCATGTGGATATCCAATTGTTTCAGCATCATTTTTTTTAAAGATTAACTTCTCTCAACTAAATTGCCTTTGTCAAAAATTGATTGCCCAGAGAAAATAATTCCATTTGTGAGAGCATCCAGAATAATAAAATATTTAGGAATAAATTTAATCAAGGAGAGGCACAAGACTTGTTTGTACATAGAACACTACTTAATATTGTTTACAATAGCATCCCAAGCTATATACAGATTCAATGTCATCCCTATCAAAATTCCAACTGTTTTTTTCAGAAATTGAAAAATCCATCCTAAAATTCATATAAAATTTCAAAGAACTTAGAATAGTCAAAACAATCTTAAAAAGGAACAAATGTGGAAGACTCATATTTCCCAATTTCAAAACTTACTACAAAGTGACTGTAATCCAAACAGTGTGTTTCTAGCATAAGGATTGACATATATAGACCAATGGAATAGAACTGAGAATCCAGAAATAAACCCTCACATCTATGGTCAGATGATTTTTGACAAGGGTGTCAAGACCATTGAATAGGGGAAAGAGCAGTCTCTGCAACAAACAGTGCTGGGAAATCTATGTCCATATGCAAAAGAATAAAGTTGAATCCTTAACTTACACCATATACAAAAATTAACTCAAAGGCCGGGCGCGGTGGCTCAAGCCTGTAATCCCAGCACTTTGGGAGGCCGAGACGGGCGGATCACGAGGTCAGGAGTTCGAGACCATCCTGGCTAACACGGTGAAACCCCGTCTCTACTAAAAAATACAGAAAACTAGCCGGGCGAGGTGGCGGGCGTCTGTAGTCCCAGCTACTCGGGAGGCTGAGGCAGGAGAATGGCGGCGTGAACCCGGGAGGCGGAGCTTGCAGTGAGCTGAGATCCGGCCACTGCACTCCAGCCTGGGCGACAGAGCGAGACTCTGTCTCAAAAAAAAAAAAAAAAAAAAAAATTAACTCAAAATGGATCAAAGACCTAAATGTGTAGGTGAAAACCATAAAACTCTTAGAAGAAAATATAGGGGAAAATCTTCATGACCTTGTATTTGGCAATGTTTTTTTAAATACAAAAATAGCACAGGCAACAAAAGAAAAATAAATAAAAGGGACTTAGTTAAAATTAAAAGCTTTTGTGCAACAAAGGACACTATCAAGAAAGTGAAAGGCAACCCACAGAATGGGAGAAAATATTAGTAAATCATATATCTGATAAGGGTTGAATATTCAAAATATAAAAAGAACTACAACTCTCTCTCTCTTCCTTTTTCCACCATTGTGGTGTGTATTCGACTTCGCTTCTTCGCCATGTCTTCTCACAAGACTTTCAGTATTAAGCAATTCCTTACCAAGAAACAAAAGCAAAATCATCCCATTCCCCAGTGGATTTGGATGAAAACTGATTATAAAATCAGGTACAACTTTAAAAGGAGACATTGGAGAAGATTCAAGCTGGATCCATAAGGAATTGCACACGAGATGGCACACATATTTATGCAGTATCAGGGTCATAACCATCTTACTATATCAAGCTAAAAATGTCACCACTGTCTGGACAATTGGGCATGTTTTATTGGGAATATATTTTTTCTGTTTGTTTATTTGCTGTGGGCTAGTAGACTGGGTTCAGTAATAAATATGTAAGACCTTTTGTTTAAAAAAAAGAATAACTCAACAACAAAAATGTCAAACAACTCAATTAAAAACAGGCAAAATATTTGAATAGGTATTTCTACAAAGAAGATATATAAGTGTCCAGCAGACACATGAAAAGATGCTCAGTATCATTAGTCATAGGGGAAATGCAAATTAAAACCACAGTGAAATATCATTTCACACGTGGTGGGATGGCTATAATTTTCTAAATGAAAATATGTGTTAGGAGGATATGGAGAAATCAGAACCCTTGTACATTGCTGATGGGAATGTACAATGATGCCCCTGCTTTGGAAAACAATTTGGTGGTTCCTCAAAAAGTGAAAAATAGAACTATCCTGCCATGTGACCCAGCAATTCCATTCCTAGGTGTATACAGAATAATTTAAGACAGGGTCTCAAACAGATATGTATACACCAATATTTATAGCAGCATTACTCACAATAACCAAAAGATAGAAACAACCCAAATGTCCATTAGTAGATGAATGGATAAGCAATGTGTTATATATACATGTATATACCACATATATATACACACAACATATATATGTATGATGGAATATTATTCAGTCATAAAGGAAATAAAGTTTTGACACATGCTACAACATGGATGAACCTTGAAAAAATTATGCTAAGTGAAATAAACCAGACACAAAAAGAGAAATATTGTATAATCTCACTGAAATATCTAGAACAGTCAGATTTATACAGACAGAAAGTAGATTAGAGGTTAGCAGGAACTTGGGGAATGAGAGATAGGAAGTAATTGCTTAATGGGTGCAGAGTCTCTGTTAGTGGTTATGAAAAATTATGGAAGTAGAGGTGATGATTGTACAACATTGTGAATGTACCAATTGCTACTGAATTGCACACTAACAATGGCTAAAATGGCAAATTTTATGTTATATATATTTTACCGAAATAAAAAGGAAAACCAGTTGTCTATTACATATCCAAGCCCATTTCTGCATGCTCTATTCTGTTCCACTGATCGATTTGTCTGTCTTGATGCCAGCACCATACTGTCACTACTGTAGCCTTATGATAAGTCTTGAAATGAGGTAGTCTTGATCCTCTAACTTTGTTCTCTTTTCTTTCTTCTTCTTCTTGTGATTTTTTTGTTTTTTTTTTTGGTTTTTTTTTTTTTTTGAGAGAGTCTTGCTCTATCACCCAGGCTGGAGTGCATTAATGTGATCACAACTCACTGCAACCTGGAAGTCCTGGGCTCAAATGATCCTCCCTGCTTATCCTCCCAAGTAGTTAGGACTACAGATACATGCCACCACACCTGTGAGGTTTTTTTGTTGGTTTTTTTTTTTGGTAGAGACAGGGTTTTACTATGTGGTCCAGGCTGGCCTCAAACTCGTGGCCTCAAGTTATTTTCCTGCCTTGGCTTCCCAAGGCTCTGGGATTACAGCTGTGATCCACTGCACCTGGCCAGCCTGTTCTTCTTTTTCAGAGTTGCTTTGACTGTTCTAACTCATTTGCATTTCCAAGTGAATTTTATTATCAGATAAACGATTTCTAAAAGGAGTCTGATGAGTTGTTGTTGTGGTTTTTTGTTTGTTTGTTTGTTTTTTTGTTTAGACAGAGTTTCGTTCTTGTCGCCCAGGCTGGAGTGCAATGGCACGATCTCAGCTCACCTCAATCTCCACCCCCTGGGTTCAAGCGATTCTCCTGCCTCAGCTTCCTGAGTAGCTGGGATTACAGGCACGCGCTACCACACCAGGCTAATTTTGTATTTTTAGTAGAGACGGGGTTTCTCCATGTTGAGCAGGCTGGTCTGGAATTCCTGACTTCAGGTGATCCGCCTGCCTCGGCCTCCCAAAGTGCTGGGATTACAGGCTTGAGCCACCATGCCTGGAATTTCCTGATGAGATTTTTTAAAAACTTTTATATTTTTAGAACTTTTTATTGACCAGGTGTGGTGGCTCAAGCCTGTAATCCCAGCACTTTGAGGGGCTGAGGTGGGTGAATCACTTAAGTCCAGGAGTTTGAGACCAGCCTGGCCAATGTAGTAAAATCCTGTCTCTACAAAAAATACAAAATTAGCCAGGCATGCTGATGCGTGCCTGTAGTCCCAGCTACTAGGGAGGTTGAGGTAGGAGAATCTCTTGAACCTGCAGGTTGAGGCTGCAGTGAGCGGTGATTGCACCACTGCCTCCAGCCTGGGTGACAGGGCGAGACCTAGTCTCAAAACAAACAAAAAAACACTTTTTGTTTGATTGAACATATATTCAATGTATATTGATATTTAATGTATATTCAATGTATATTGATGTATAATATACATACGGAAGTATGCCTATTTCTTACAAATATAGCTTACTGAATTTCCACAAACTCAACACACCCATGTAATCAGCCACCCTGATCAGAAATCATAACATTCCCAACACCCAGAAAACCCCTGTGCCTGCTTCCATACACCATCTACCCTAAAGGCAACCACTGTCCTGCTTTCTAATACTATAAATTGTAAATTTTTGTTTTAAAATAATTACAGAGAGAAGGTGCTTTGAGCACAAACTCCCCTTCTCCATTCCCTGATCAACAAATAAAGTTTCTACTCTGGTTTACAAAAAGAAAAAAAAAGAATAAAATAAAATAGCTGTAGATTCATAGGAAATTGCCAAAAGTAGTGTAGAAAAGTTCCATCTACCCTTGACTCATTTATTTCCCCAGTGATAACTTCTTATATAACTATAATACAATATCAAAACCAATAAATTGACATTGGTACCATCCACAGACATCATGACATTATTCAGATTTCATTAGTCTTACATACGCTCATTTGTGTGTGTGTTCACAATTTTATCACATGTGAAGATTTGTGAAGCCACCACTACAATCAAGAAACAGGTTGAAGGGCAGGGTGTGATGGTTCATGTCTGTAATTCTAGCAATTTGAGAGGCCAAAGCCGGAGGATTACTTGAGCTCAGGAGTTTAAGACCAGCCTGAGCAACACAGGAGACCTCCTATCTATTAAAAAGAAGGAGAAGGAGAAGGAGAAGGAGAAGAAGAAAGGAAGGAAAGGAAAGAAAAAAAAAGAGGAAAGATAAGGAGAGGAGAGGGGAAGGGAGGGGAGGGGAGGGGAGGGGAGGGGAAGGGAGGGGAAACTGGTCCAGCACCAAAAAGATGGCACAAGGCATCTTTTCCCATTCTTTATCCATTCATCTGTTGATGGACACTTAAGTTGCTTCCAAGTCTTGGCTATTGTGAACAGTGCTGCAACACACAAGGGAGTGCAGATATCTCTTTGATATACTGATTTCCTTTCTTTTGGGTATATACCCAGTAGTGGGATTGCTGGATCATGTGGTAGCTCTATTTTTAGTTTTTTGAGGAATCCCCAAACTGTTCTCCATAGTGGTTGTACTAATTTACATTCCCACCAACAGTGTACAAATGTTTTCTTTTCTCCACATCCTCACCAGCACTTGTTATTGCCTGACTTTTGAATAAAAGCCACTTTAACTGGGGTGAGATGATATCTTATTGTAGGTTTTTTTTGGGGGGGGACATCAAGGTGTCTTAATCTGATCACTGTAGTTTTGATTTGCATTTATGTGATCAATGATGTTGAGCACCTTTTTATATGTCTGTTTGCCATTTGTATGTCTTCTTTTGAGAAATGTCTATTCAAATCTTTTGCCCATTAAAAAATCAGATTATTAGATTTTTTCCTATACAGTTGTTTGAGCTCCTTATATAGTCTGGTTATTAATCCCTTGTCAGATGGAAAGTTTGCAAATATTTTTCTCTCATTCTGTGGATTGTCTCTTCACTTTGTTGATTGTTTCCTTTGCTGTGCAGAAGCTTTTTAACTTGATGTGATCCCATTTGTCCATTTTTGTTTTGGTTGCCTGAGCTTGTGGGGTATTACTCAAGAAATTTTTGCCCAGACCAGTGTCCTGGAAAGTTTCCCCAATGTTTTCTTGTAGTGGTTTCATAATTTGAGGTCTTAGATTTAATTCCTTAATTCATTTTGATTTGACTTTTGCATATGAGCAAGAGATAGTGGTTTGGTTTCATTCTTCTGCATACGGACATCAAGTTTTCCCAGCACTATTTGCTGAAGAGACTGTCTTTTCCCCAGTGTACGTTGTTCGCATCCTTGCCCAAAATGAGTTCACTGTTGGTGTGTGGATTTGTTTCTGGGTTCTCTAGTTTGTTCCATTGGTCTGTGTGTCTGGTTTTATGCTAGTAGCATGCTGTTTTGGTTACTATAGCTCTGTAGCATAATTTGGAGTCAAATAATATGATTCCTCCCTTTTTGTTCTTTTTGCTCAGGATAGCTTTGGCTATTCTGGGTCTTTTGTTGTTTCATATAAATTTTAGGATAGTTTTTTTTTTGTCTTTTGACATTCCACATTTGTGAAGAATGTCATTGGTATTTTGATAAGAATTGCATTGAATCTGTAGATTATTTTGGGTAGCATGGACATTTTAACAATATTGATTCTTCCAATCTGTGAACATGAAATATATTTCCTTGGCGTGTGTGTGTGTTCTCTTCGATTTCTTTCATCAATATTTTATAGTTTTCATTGTAGAGATCTTTTACTTCTTTGGTTAATTCCTCGGTAATTAATTTTATTTGTGGCTGTTGTAAATAAGATTACTTTTTTATTTCTCTTTCAGATTATTCACTGTTGGCATATAAAAATGTTACTGGTTTTTGTATGTTGATTTTGTATCCTGCAAGTTTACTGGATTTTTAAAAATCAATTCTAATAGTTTTTGGTGGAGTCTTTAGGTTTTTCCAAATATAAAATTATAACATCTGCAAACAAGGATAATTTGACCTTTTCCTTTCCAATTTGGATTCCCTTTATTTCTTTCTCTTGTCTGATTACTCTAGCTAAGACTTCCAGCAGTATGTTGAATAACAGTTGTGAAAATGGGCATTCTTATCACGTTCCAGATCGAAAAGCAAAGGCTGTCAGTTTTTCTCCATTCAGTATAATATTAGCTGTGTGTCTGTCATACGTGGCTTTTATTATATTGATGTACATTCTTCTATACCCAGTTTTTTAAGGATTTTTTTTTTGTCATGAAGGGACATTGAACTTTATCAAATGGTATTTCAGCATCAATTGAAATGATCATATGGTTTGTCCTTCGTTCTGTTAATATGATGTATAACATATATTGATTTGCATATCTGAACCGTCCTTGCATCCCTGAGATAAATCTCACTTGATCATGATGAACAATCTTTTCTTTTCTTTTCCTTTTTTTTTTTTTTTGAGACAGAGTTTCACGCTTGTTGCCCAAGCTAGAGTGCAATGGTGTGATTTCGGCTCACTGCAACCTTTGCCTCCCAGGTTCAAGCCATTCTCCTGCCTCAACCTCCCGAGTAGCTAGGATTACAGGCACGTGCCACCACGCCTGGCTAATTTTTTGTATTTTTAGTAGAAACGGGGGTTCACCATGTTAGCCAGGCTGGTCTCGAACTCCTGATCTCAGGTGATCCGCCTACCTCGGCCTCCCAAAATGCTGGGATTACAGGTGTGAGCCACCACACCCAGCTGATGAACAATCTTTTTAATGTATTGTTGAATTTGGTTTACTAGCATTTTCTTAAGGATTTTTGCATCAATATTCCTCAGAGATATTGGCCTGTAGTTTTCTTTTTTTGATGTTTCTTTGTCTAGTTTTGGTACAGGGGTAATACTGGCCTCATAGAATGAGTTTGGAAGTATTCTCTCCTCCTCTACTTTTCAGAACAGTTTGAATAGGATTGGTAGTAGTTCTTTAAATGTTTGGTAGAATTCAGCAATGAAGCCATCGGGTCTTGGACTTTTCTTTATTGAGAGACTTTTTATTGTGACTTCTACCGTGTTACTTGTTATTTTTCTGTTTAGGTTTTGGTTTTTCTTCATGGTTCAATCTTGGTAGGTTGTATATGCCTAAAAATTTATCCATTTCTTCTAGATTTTCCAATTTATTGACATATAGTTGTTCATAGTAGCCACTAATAATCCTTTGAATTCCTGTGGTATCAGTTATGTCTCCTTTTTCTTCTCTGATTTTATTTATTTGGGTCTTCTCTTTTTTTTTCTTATTCAGTCTGGCTAAATGTTTATCAATTTTGTTAATCTTTTCAAAAGAACTTTTTTTTGTTTCATTGACCTTTTGTGTTGTTTTCTTCATGTCAAATTCATTTATTTCTGCTCTGATCCATATTTTTGCTTTCTTCTCCTAATTTTGGGTTTGATTTGCTCTTGCTTTTCTAATTCTTTAAGATGCATGATTAGGTTATTTGTTTGAAGTTTTTCTTCCTTTCTGATGTAGGCACTTATACATTTCCCTCTTAATACTGCTTTCACTATATCCCATAGAGTTTGGTATGTTGTGTTTCCATTATCACTTGTTTCAAGACATTTTTCAGTGTCCTTCCTAATATCTTCATTGGCCCACTGTTCATTCAGAAGCATACTGTTTAATTTCCATGTGTTTGTATACTTTCCAAAATTCCTCTTGTTAGTGATTTGTAGTTTTATTCCATTGTGGTCAGAGAAGATGCCTGAATGTTTTTTGAATGTTTTCAGATTTGTTTGGTGACATAACATATCGTCTATCCTTAAGAATCATCCATGTGTTAAAAAGAAGAATGTGTATTCTACAGCTGTTGGATAAAATGTTTTGTAAATGTTTATTAGGTTCACTTGCTCAGTATTGCAGATTAAGTCCGATGTTTGTTGATTTTCTGCCTGGGAGATCTGTCCAATGCTAAAAATGGAGTGTTGAAATCTCCAGCTATTACCGTATTGGAGTCCATCTCTCTCTTTAGCTCTAATAATATTTGCTTTATATATCTGGGTACTCCAGCATTGGTTACATTTATACTTACAATTGTTATACTCTCATGCTGAATTGACCTCTTTATCATTACAGAATGAGCTTCTTTGTCTCTTCTTACAGTTTTTGTCTTGAAATCTATAAGTAAAGCTATCTTGCTCTTTTTTGGTTTCCATTGTCATGGCATATCTTTTTACATCTCTTTATTTTCAATCTATGGGTATCTTTCTAAGTGAAGCATGTTTCTTTTTTTTTTTTCTATTTTTAGTAGAGACGGGGTTTCACCATGCTGGCCAGGCTGGTCTCAAACTCCTAACCTCAAGTGATCCGCCCACCTCAGCTTCCCAAAGTGTTGGGATTACAGGCGTGAGCCACTGCGCCTGCCCTGAAGCGTATTTCTTGTAGGTGACAGATCAATGCGTCTTGTTTTTTCATCCATTCAGCCACTTTTGATTGGAGAGTTTAGTCCATTTGCACTCAATGTTATTATTGATAAATAGCAACTTACTCCTGCTATTGTATTTGTTTTCTGGTTGTTTTGCAGTCTTCTCTTCCTTTATTCCTTTCTTCCTCTCTTCCTTTTAGTGAAGTGATTTTCTCTGGTGGTATGCTTTAATTTCTTGCTTTTATTTGTTGTGTATTTGTTTTGTTTTGTTTTTTGAGGCAGTCTCACTATGTTGCCTGGGCTGGAATGCAGTGGTGTGATCTCAGCTCACAGCAACCTCCATCCCCTGGGTTCCAATAATTCTTGTGTCTCAGCCTCCCAAGTAGCTGGAACTATAGGTGTGCACTACCAGACCCAGCTAACTTTTGTATTTTTAGTAAAGATGGGATTTTGCCATGCTAGCCAGGCTGGTCTTGAACTCTTGGCCTCAAGCAATCCACCCACCTCGATCTCCCAAAGTGCTGAGATTACAGGCATAAGCCACCGTGCCTGGCCTTGTTGTATGGTTTTTGTTTTTGTTTTTCCTGAGACGGAGTTTTGCTCTTGTTGCCCAGGCTGGAGTACAATGGTGCCTTCTGGGCTCACTGCAACCTCTGCCTCCCAGGTTCAAGGGATACTCCTGCCTCAGCCTCTGGAGTAGCTGGGATTACAGGCATGTGCCACCATGTCTGGCTAATTTTTGTATTTTTGGTAGCGATGGAGTTTCACTATTTTGGCTAGGCTAGTCTCAAACTCCTGACCTCAAGTGATCTGCCTGCCTTGGCCTCCCAAAATGCTGGGATTACAGGTGTGAGCCACTGTGCCCAGCCCCTTGTTGTGTGTTTTTTTGATTTGAGGTTATCACGAGGCTTGCAAATACTATCTTAGAACCCGTTATTTTAAACTGATGACAACACTAATTGCATATACAAACAAACAAACTAAAAGAAATCTAATAAAGGCTGGCTCATGTCTGTAATCCCAGCACTTTGGGAGACTGAGGCAGGCAGATCACCTGAGGTTGGGAGTTTGAGACCAGCCTGACCAACATCTCTACTAAAAATACAAAAACTAACTGGGCGTGGTGGTGCACGCCTGTCATCCCAGCTACTTGGGAGGCTAAGGCACGAGAATCACTTGAACCCAGGTGGCAGAGGTTGCAGTGAGCCAAGATCATGCCACTGCACTCCAGTCTGGGTGACAGAGTGAGACTCTGTCTCAAAAAAAAAAAAGAAAAAAAAAAGGAGAAGGAGAAGGAGAGCTCTACACTTTAACTTCATTCCTCTGCTTTTAAACGTTTTGTTATTTCTCTTTATGTTTTATTGTACTGTCTATGTCTTGAAAAGTTGTTGTTGTTTTTTATTAGTTCGTCATTTAGTCTTTCTACTTAAGACAAGAGTAGAAATTACCACCATTACAGTGTTACACTATTCTGTGGTTTTCTGGGTACTTACTATTACCGGTGAGTTTTGTACCTTCTGATGATTTCTTCTTGCTCATTAGCATCCTTTTCTTTCAGATCGAAGAACTCCCTTTAGCATTTCTTGTAGGACAGGTCTGGTGTTAATGAAATCCCTCAGCTTTTGTTTGTCTGGGAAGGCCTTTATTTCTCCTTCATGTTTGAAGGATATTTCACTGAATATATTATTCTAAGGTAAAAGTTTTTTTCTTTCAGCATTTTAAATATGCCATCCCACTCTCTCAAGGCTTGTAAGTCTCCACTGAAAAGTCTGCTGCCAGACATATTGGTGCTCTATTGTATGTTATTTGTTTCTTTTCTCCTAGTACTTTTAGAATCCTTTTTTTTTTTAAATCCTTGACCTTTAGGAGTTTGATTATTAAATACCCTGAGGTACTCTTCTTTGGGTTAAATCTGTTTCGTGTTCTATAACTTTCTTGTATTTGAATGTTGATATCTTTCTCTAGGTTTAGGAACTTCTCTGATATAATCCCTTTGAATAAACTTTCCACCCCTAGCTCTTTCTCTACCTCCTTTTTAAGGCCAATAACTCAGATTTGCCCTTTTGAGACTATTTTCTAGACCTTGTAGGTGTGTTTTATTGTTTTTTATTCTTTTTTCTTTTGTCTCCTCTGGTTCTGTATTTTCTTTTGAGACAGCATCTCACTCCTGTCACCCAGGCTAGGGTGCAGCGGTGTGATCATGGCTCACTGCAGCCTCAACTTCCCAGACTCACATAATTCCTTCTTCTGTAACTCTGTATTTTCAAATAGCCTGTCTTCAAACTCACTAATTCTTTCTTCTGCTTGATCAATTCTACTTTTAAGAGACTACTTTTAAGAGACTTTCTTCAGCATGTTAATTGCATTTTCTTTTTATTTATTTATTTTTTCTTGAGACAGAGTCTCGCTCTGTAACCCAGGCTGTAGTGCAGTGGTGCAATCTTGGCTTACTGCAACCTCCACCTCCCAGGTTCAAGCAATTCTCCTGTCTCAGCCTCCTGAGTAGCTAGGACTACAGGTGTGTGCCACCATGCCTGGCTACTTTTTTGTATTTTTAGTAGAGATGGGGTTTCACTGTGTTAGCCAGGATGGTCTCGATCTCCTGACCTCGTGATCCGCCCACCTCAGCCTCCCAAAGTGCTGGCATTACAGATGTGAGCCAAGCATCCCGCCTGCAATTTTCAACTCTAGAATTTCTGCTTGATTCTTTTTAATTATTTCAATCTCTTTGTTAAATGTATCTGATAGAATTCTGAATTTCCTCTCCGTATTATCTTGAGTTTTTTTGAGTTCCTTAAAACAGCTATTTTGAATTCTCTGCCTCAAAAGTCATATATCCCTGTTTCTCCGGTATTGATCCCTGGTGCCTTATTTAGTTCATTTGATGAGGTCATGTTTCCCTGGATGGTGTTGATGCTTGTAGATGTTCATCAGTGTCTGGGAACTGGCGAGTTAGTTATTTATTGTAGTCTTCACGTTCTGGGCTTGTTTGTGCCTGTCCTTCTTGGGAACGCTTTCTAGGTATTCAAACAGACCTGGGCCCCAAGCCCTATAATAATGTGATTTTTGCAGACTCATAGAAGTACCACGTTGGTGGTCTTGGATATGATCTGGAAGAATTCTATGGATCACCAAGCAGAGACTCTTATTCTTTTCCCTTACTTTCTCCCCCACCCCAAAATAGAATCTCTCTCTCTCTGTGCTCAGCCACATGGAGCTGTGGGTGTGGTGATGCAGGCACCCATGGGGTAACCACCACTGGGACTGTGCTGGGTCAGGCATGAAGCCAGCACAGCACTAGTTCTTGGCCAAGGCCCTTCTCTTCAGGGCAGCGAGTTCCCCGGGACCTGGAGGTGTCCAGAAATGCTGTCTGGGAGCCAGGAATTGAAGTTAAAAATCTTAGCAGTTTACCTGATGTTCTATTGCAGCTAAGCTGGCACTCACACCACAACATAAAGTTCTTCCCACTCTTCCCTCCCATTTCCACAGGCAGAGGAGCCCCTCCATGTGGCCACCACTGCCATCACT
This sequence comes from Papio anubis, assembly GCF_008728515.1. NCBI lineage: Eukaryota > Metazoa > Chordata > Mammalia > Primates > Cercopithecidae > Papio > Papio anubis. Next base: position 83,223,397 of record NC_044982.1, read on the forward strand.
GGTCCACGGTGGTTCTGCCAGGCCACTGCTGATGTTCACTTGAAACCCAGAGGCTTCTCCGTCAGCTTGTGGTGAATTCTGCTAGGCCTAAAACTCATCCTTCAGGGCAGGGGGCTCCACTCTGGCCCATGGCAGGTTCAGAAATGCTGTCCAAGAGCCTAGGCCTGGATTCAGGGACCCCAGGAACCTGCTTGTTGCATCACCCTTCTGTACCTGACCCCATTCTTAACATCTGTCAGTCACTAATCTGTTCTCCAGTTCTATAATTTTATCATTTCAAGAATGCTGTATAAGTGGAATCACACGATATGTAACCTTTGAGATTGGTCTTTTTTTTTTTTTTTTTTTTTTTTGAGGCAGGGTCACATTCAGTCACCCAGACCGGGATGCAGTAGTGCAATCTCAGCTCATTACAACCTCTGTTCCCCAGGCTTGAGCAATCCTTCCACCTTACCTTCCCAAGTAGCTGAGACCACAGATGCATGTCACCACATCCAGCTAAGTTTTGGATTTTTGGTAGAGATGGGGTTTCACCATGTTGCCCAAGCTTGTCTTGAACTCCTGAGCTCAAGCAGTCTGCCCACCTTGGCCTCCCAAAGTGCTGGGATTACAGGCGTGAGCCACCACACCCAGTAAATGTTTTAATGGTTGCTGTAGAGATTACATTGTACATGCATAAAATAACTTAGTCTAGTGGTGTCAATATAATTCAATATGAAACATAATTAGATAACTCACTAAGAATGGATAAGGACTAGGAGAAGGATAGTCAATATTTACCCATGTTTTTACTCTTTCTGTTGTTCTTTTTTCACTAATTGTGTTCCATGTGTCTTTCGTTTATCATTTCCTTTCTGTTTGAAGAACTTCCGTTAGCCATTCTTTTAGGGTACATCTGCTCTTGACACATTTTCTTAGTTTTCCTTCATCTGGGAATGTCTTGAGTTCCCCTTATTCCTAAAGAATATTTTTGCTGAGTATAGAATTCTGGATTAACAGTTCTTTTCTTTCAGCACTTGAATAATGTTGTGCAATTTTCTTTGGGCATTGATTATTTCTGTTTGTTTATTTGTGTGTGTGTGTGTGTGTGTGTGTGTGTGTGTTTAAAGAGACAGAGTCTTGCTCTGTCACCCAGGCTAGAAGGGTATGACACAATCATGGTTCATTGTAAGCTCAAATTCCTTGGTTTAAGCATTGATGGTTTCTAAGGAGAAATACACTGTCATTTGAATCTTTGTTTCTCTATAAGTAACTGTATTAGTCTGTTTTGATGCTGCTATAAAGAACTGGGAAATTTATAAAGAAAAGAGGTTTAATTGACTCACAGTTCTGCACAGCTAGGGAGGCCTCAGGAAACTTACAATCGTGGCAGAAAATGAAGGAGAAGCAAGGCACACCTTACATGGCAACAGGAGAGGGAGAGGGATGGGGGGAACTGCCAAACACTTTTAAACCATCATGTCTCATGAGAACTCACTCACTATCATGAGAACAGTATGGGGGAAACTGCCCCCACCATCCAATCACCTCCCACCAGGTTCCTCCCTCAACACATTGGAATTACAATTCAAGATGAGATTTGCGTGGGGACACAGAGCCAAACCATATCAGTAATATATCACTCCTCTCTAGCTATCAAGACTTTGTCTTTATTTTTTTCTGAAAATTATTAGTGTTAATTATGATATGTCTTGGCATGGATTTATTTGGGTTTATTCTTCTTGAAGCTCACTCAGCTTTTTGAATTTATGGGCTTATTTCTTTCACCAGGTTTGGAAAGGTTTCAGCCATTATTTCTTCTAATATGTTTTCAGCCCTACGCTCTTTCTCCTCTTTTTCTGGGACTACAATGACACAAATGTTAGATCTGATTTCTGAAGTCCTAACATTTGTTAGGCCCATTTTCTCTCTATTTCGATGATGAGATTATTATTTTATCTTCAAGTTCACTGACTTTTTCCTGTGCTTTATTCATTCTGTTATTGATTCTATCCAATGAAGTTTAAACATTTTTTTTGTTGTTGTTACATTATTCAGGTCTGAGGTTTCTATTTGGTTCTCCTTTTTTTTAAAAGAACTGAGTCACACTCTGTTGCCCAGGCTGGAGTACATTGGTGCAATTTTGGCTCACCGCAACCTCCACCTCCTGGGTTCAAATGATTCTTCTGCCTCAGCCTCCCAAGTAACTGAGATTACAGGCATGCACCACCATGCCCGGCTAACTTTTGTATTTTTAGTAGAGATGGGGTTTCACCATGTAGGCCAGGCTGGTCTCAGACTCCTGACCTCAAATGATCCACCTGCCTTGGTCTCCCAAAATGCTGGGATTACAGGCTTGAGCCACTGTGCTCAGCCTTAGTTTTTCTTTGTATCTTCTATTTCTTTGCTGAGACTTTCTACTTTAAAAAGTTTTTATAAGTGTTTTTGTAATTGTTTATTGAAGTTTTTTTTTTAAAAAGATACAGAGTCTTACTATGTTGCCTATGGATTACATTATAGCACACTACAACCTTGAACTCCTGGGCTCAAGTGATCCTCCTGTGCTAGCCTCTCAAGTAGCTAGGACTACAGGTACACCCAATTCATTGAAGCACTTTTTATGGTGGCTCCTTTAAAATCCTTGTTAGATAATGCTAACATCTATGTGACACTGAAATGTTAGTGCCTGTTGACTATTGGGGTTTTTTCCATTTAAATTGAGATTTTCCTGGTTCTTGTATGATGAGTGCTTTTTGATTATATACTGGACATTTTGAGTATTATTTTGTGAGACTGAATCATTTTTTCTCTCTCTACCTCTCTTCCTCACTCCTTCTCTCTCTTTCTTTCTTCATTCAGCATGCAGTCACCCTGTTTAGGTATAGCACACAGTTCCTAAAAGTGGTAAATGTTCAGCTCCCCACTGGATCCCACTGACACCTTTCCAGGGAAAGCTGAGCACTGACTCCCACCACCTTCTTGCTGCCAAGTCGGGGTGGAAGTTTAGCTCTCTGCAGTGATACGCTGATACCCAGAGGGGCAGGAGAATGTGGATTAATTGTCTCAATACTTCTTTCCACCTCATGACTCCTGGTGAAATTTTTATTGGAAATGCATTGAATATATAGATCAAATTGGGAAAAATTGACTTCTTAACAATATTGAGTCTTCCATCTCATGAACAAAGTATATCTCTTCTTTTTTTTTGGTCTTCTTTAATTTCTCTCTGTAATGTTTTATAATTTTTTTTTTTTTTTTTTTGAGATGGAGTCTCGCTCTGTCGCCCAGGCTGGAGTGCAGTGGCGCAATCTCGGCTCACTGCAAGCTCCGCTTCCCGGGTTCACGCCATTCTCCTGCCTCAGCCTCCCGAGTAGCTAGGACTACAGGCGCCCGCCACCACGCCAGGCTAATTTTTTGTATTTTTTAGTAGAGACGGGGTTTCACCGTGTTAGCCAGGATGGTCTCAATCTCCTGACCTCGTGATCCACCCACCTCGGCCTCCCAAAATGCTGGGATTACAGGCATGAGCCACCGCGCCCAGCCTGGTTTATAATTTTTAGTGTCCAGGTCTTTCACATGTTTTATCGGATTTATCCCTAAGAATTTTATATTTGCTGATACTATCATAAATGATAATGTCTGAAATCTACTGTTAGGCTGGCAAAAAAGAAATTATTTCAAAAAATTGTAAAAAGAAATTAAATAATTTTAGAAAAATAAAAAAACCCTAAAAAGTGGTATTGTCTTTTAGAATTTAAATTTCTGGGTGGGCCTGGTGGCTCACACCTGTAATCCCAGCACTTTGGGAGGCTGAGGTTGGAGGAGACCACCCTGGGCAACACAGCAAGACTCCAACTCTATTAAATTAAAAAATAAAATTTAAAAATAAAAAATAAAATTTAAATTTCTGATTGCTTATTGTATAGAAATACAATTGATTTTTCTGGTATTGATCTTGTATTCTACAAACTTGTCAAACCCCATTATTATAGAGCTCTTTCACAGATTTCATTTGATTTTCCAGATAGATAATCATGCCATCTGTGAGTAAAAACACTTTTAAGTTTTACTTCTTAAGCAGTAGAGCTCAAAAAAAGAAAAAACAGTTTTATTTCTTCCTTCCCAGTTTGTATACCTTTATTTTTTGTTGCCTAACTGCAGTGGCCATAGCCATCAGCATAATGTTGAAGAGAAGTGGTGAAGGCAGACATCCTTGTCTTAGTCTTGATCATAGGGAAAAAGCATTCAGTATTTCACCATTATGTATAAGGCTGGCTACAGTTTTCTTCTAAGTGCCCTTTCAAGGATGTTCCCTTCTATTTCTAATTTGTTGAGATTGTTTAAAAGTCAGGATTGGATATTGGATTGTGTTAAATGCTTTTGCTGTATCTGTTAACATAATTTTTCTTTTTTGGTCGGGCACGGTGGCTCATGCCTGTAATCCCAGCACTTTGGGAGGCTGAAGCGGGCAGATAACTTGAGGTCAGGACTTCAAGACCAGCCTGGCCAACATGGCAAAACCCTGTCTCTACTAAAAAAAAATACAAAAAAATTAGCCAGGCATGGTGGCGTGTGCCTGTAGCTACTTGGGAGGCTGAGGCAGGAGAAATGCTGGAACTCTGGAGGCAGAGGTTTCAGTGATCCAAGATTGCATCACTGCACTCCAGCCTGGGTGACAGTGGGAGACTCTGTCTCAATAATAATAATAATAATAATTATTATTATTATTGTTTTTTAAGTGTGTCTCTATGGTGAATTACATTGTTTTTGAATGTTAAACCAATTATGTGTTCCTGGGATAAATTTGTTCATGGCGTATTATCTTTCTTATGCATTGTTTGATTTTATTTGCTGCATTTATGTTCATGAGAGGAACTGGTCTTTAGTTTTCTGGTATGATCTTTGTATGATTTTGGTATCTGAATAATGCTGACCTCTAAGAATCATTGGGGAACTATTCCTCTCTCTTTAATTTTTGGGGAGTATTTGTGTAGAACTGGCATTATTTCTTTCTTAAATGTTTGGTAGAACTTACCAGTGAAACCATCTAAGCCTGGAGTTTTCCTTGTGGGAAGATTTTTAGCTACAAATTCAATTATTTTAATAGATGCAGAGACATTTAGGTTGTCTATTCATCTTGCCTGTGTTTATGTCTTTCAAGTTTATGTCTTTCAAGGAGCTTGTTCATTTTCATCTAAGTTGTTCAACTCGTTGCTTGTTTTTTTCTTTTTTGAGACAGAGTCTTGCTTTGTTGCCCAGACTGGAGGGCAGTGGCGCGATCTTGGCTCACAGCAACTTTCGCCTCCCAGGTTCAAGCAATTCTCCTGCCTCAGCCTCCCGAGTAGCTGGGATTACAGGCACACGCCACCACACCCAGCTAATTTTTTTATTTTTAGTAGAGACGGGGTTTCACTATGTTGGCAAGACTGGTCTCAAACTGACCTCGTGATCCACCTACCTCGGCCTCCCAAAGTTCTGGGATTATAGGCGTGAGCAACCACGCCCACCCCATCCTACATTTCTATGTGATATTTGTCAAAACTGATAAGCCAACATTGGCACATTATGATTAACTAAACTCCAGACTTTGTTCAAATCTCATATTTTCCCACTAATATCCTTTCTCTATTCTATAATCCAATCCTATGTATCACATTGCATTTCATTGTCATGTCGCATCAGCATTCTCTGGTCAGTGACGGTTTCTCAATCTTTCGTTGTGTTTCATGACCTTGACAGTTTTAAGGAAAATGGGTCAGGTGTTTTGTAGAATGTCCCTCAGTTTGGGCTTGTCTGATGCTTGTATCATGATTCAACTTAGTCATAGGGGTATTTTTTGTTTGTGTTTTGAGACAGTCTCACTCTGTTGCCCAGGCTGGAGTGCAGTGGTGCAATCTCAAAAAAAAAAACAAAACAAAACAGCAACCAGGCCGGGCTCGGTGGCTGACGCCTGTAATCCCAGCACGTTGGGAGGCCGAGGCAGGCGGATCACAAGGTCAGGAGATTGAGACCATCCTGGCTAACATGGTGAAACCCCCTCTCTACTAAAAATACAAAAAATTAGCCAGGCTTGGTGGCGGGCGCCTGTAGTCCCAGCTACTCTGGAGGCTGAGGCAGGAGAATGGCGTGAACCCGGCAGGTGGAGCTTGCAGTGAGTCAAGATCCCGCCACTGCACTCCAGCCTGGGCGACAGAGCTAGACTCTGTCTCAAAAAAAAAAAAAAAAAAAAAAAAGGCAACCAGCAGCCCTCTGGGCTGCTCTGTCGATGGAGTAGCCATTCTTTTATTCTTTTACTTTCTTAATAAACTTGCTTTCACTTTGCATTGCAGACTAACCCTGAGTTCTTTCTTGCGTGAGATCCAAGAACCCTTGGTTTCTTGGGGTCTGGGTCTGGACCCCTTTCCTGTAACAATACTATGCTACTTATTTTGTTGCTCAAATTATTCCAGCTTTGGCGATGGAAAAGCACTTTCAGGTTGACTCCTATGTCATATATATGTGTGTGTGTGTATATACATATATATGTATATATAAATATGTATATAATATATATTTTTAGAGATAGGATCTCACTCTATCACCCAGTCTAGAGTGCAGTGTGATCATAGCTCATTGCAGTCTTGAACTCCTGGGCTCAAGTGATTCTCCAGCCTCAATCTTCCAGGTAGCTAGGTCTACAGGGACACACCATCACTCCGGACTAATTTATGTATTTATTTATTTTTGGAGAGACAGGGTCTCAAACTCCCAGCCTCCAGCGGTCTTCTCATCCAGTGTGCTGGAATTACAGGTATGAGTCACCACATCCGGCTGACTCCTAAGTCTTTTGAAATGTGCCAGATTTATCCTGTGCTTTCCTTGCCCCAGCTCTAAAATCAGCCATTTCTCCAAGGAGCCCAGGTTGCCCTTATTGTGAAAGGAAAATAAATCTTGGGGCCCCCAAATCACTAAGTTAAAGGGAAAAGTCAAGCTGGGAACTGCTTAGGGCCAACCTGCCTCCCATTCTATTCAAAGTCACCCCTGTATGCATATCTGATTGCCTCCTTTGGAAAGGCTAACAGAAACTCAAAAGAAGGCAATGTCTCTCATCTGTCTGTGACCTGGAAGCCCCCTCTCCGCTTAGAGTCTGCCTACCTTTGCTTCAAGTTGTCCCACCTTTCCAGACTGAACCAATGTTCTTCTTACATATATTGATTGATGTCTCATGTTTTCCTAAAATGTATAAAACTAAGCTGGACCCCGACCACCTTGGGCACATGTTGTCAGGACTTCCTGAGGCTTTGTCACGGGCGCGTGTTCTCAACCTCGGCAAAATAAACTTTCTAAATTAACTGAGACCTGTCTCAAATTTTCAGGATTCACATTTTGGTAACCACGGGGGGATTCTGAGTGGAGGTGCCCCCCACCTTTGACAAATCTCCTATCGGTGCATGGTACCAGCATGAGCTAACTCTATGCCTCAAACCAATAGGACAATTTGCTGAGGTCTGAAATACCCTCTACAGAAAATGCCTGATCTCCCCAAATTTGGTGGAGGTCTAAAGTTTATTTTGCTGTACAACTCCTCTTTTTGTTTTTTGGAGTTTTACTTGCTTCCAACAGGAAGGCAAGTTTTCCTGCTTCTGTGACGATGAAAGGCAGGTAACTCCTTTATGGAGTTTGAGCCGGCTTCCAACAGGGAAGATGAGGGTTTTTTTCCTGCCTCTAGGCTGGTAGAGAGCAGTCTACAGCCCAAAACCAATCACTAGGTAAGAAACTGGTTTGGGATTCTGTCTTGCAAATTCCTTTTAAGTGACTAAAGTTAGCATTTACCAGCCAGCTGGTGTTAATTTCTATTTACACTTAGAACACTCAGAAATTGTATAATTTGTGTGATCATTGTTAGTTTTGCTTAACTCTTGTTGTTGACTGTACTTCTGAAATAGCAGCATTTTATCCTCGCTGAAATATAGTAATAAGAGTTAAAGAAACTTTTTTTTTTTAAGGAGCTCAATGGTTAAAAGTCAGCTTAATTAAAAGGATAACACACTCAAGATACATGTGTGTATGTGTGCATGTTTGTATTTGAAAGGCCTTCATGTTTTTGGTTTTTTGTTGTTGTTTGTTTGTTTTTCTCTCCTAAGACCTTGTCTTTATTTTTTTAGCAAAAGTTTTTCTTTTTCTTCTCAGTTATCTGAATCCTGTTTTCACCTGATTTTTTTTTTTTTTTTTTACTAAAATACTTATTGCAACAGAAGCTACTCTTGGGTTTTTAAGACAGAATGTAGTTTAATTTTATGTTTAATTTGACTCAAAGAAAAATAAAAGTGTCTCCCTCTAGCACCACCAGATTTTTTTCTCTCTGTACCTTATGATGTAAATTTTGCTATTTGATTTTCACCTGAGTTGTTTCCTTAAATGGGCAAATTTAAGGCTATTTAGCTGACAGCTGCCTAGGCTTGTGAAACAGGTTATCAAGAATCTGAAAGTCTAAGATAGGAAAAAAGGGGGGGGGGGTCTTTATAAATCTGTAAAATGTACTTCTGTCAGCATGCCTAATATGTCTTTATAAGTATTTATGTGTTGTGTACAAAATGTTTCACTACTAAAAATATATGAAAGAGCTCTAATTAATTGGCTTAAAGAAAAATACAAGCATGCAAATCAGATACTAAAAAAAAAAAAAGACTAGGCTGGGCGCAGTGGCTCACGCCTGTAATCCCAGCACTTTGGGAGGCCGAAGCAGGTGGATCAAGAGGTCAGGAGTTTGAGACCAGCCTGGTCAACATGGTGAAACCCTGTCTCTACTAAAAATAAAAAAATTAGGTGGGCATGGTGGTGCACACCCATAATGCCAGCTACTGGGGAGGCTGAGGCAGGAGAATGGCTTGAACTCAGGAGGCAGAGGCTGAAGTGAGCTGAGATCGTGCCACTGCACTGCAGCCTGACTGACAAGAGCAAGACTCCGACTCAAAAAAAAAAAAAAAAAAAAAAGACTAGTCAAATGCTCTTTCAAGTTTTTGTAATAAGTAAAATCTTTAAGAAGTAAACTAGCTTTGGGCCGGGCGCGGTGGCTCAAGCCTGTAATCCCAGCACTTTGGGAGGCCCAGACGGGCGGATCACGAGGTCAGGAGATCGTAGACCATCCTGGCTAACACGGTGAAACCCCGTCTCTACTAAAAAAAAATACAAAAAACTAGGCGGGCGCGCCTGTAGTCCCAGCTACTCCGGAGGCTGAGGCAGCGTAAACCCGGGAGGCGGAGCTTGCAGTGAGCTGAGATCCGGCCACAGCACTCCAACTTGGGCGACAGAGCGAGTCTCTGTCTCAACAACAACAACAACAACAACAAATAAGTAAACTAGCTTTAAAATTACTGGTAAAATTACTGTCAAATGTCTAAAAGAATTGCCAGCTGGGCGGTAGCGGTGGCTCAAGCCTACGTCCCCAGCACTTTGGGAGGCCGAGGCGGGAGGATCCTTGAGCTCAGGAGGTGGGGCCATCCCTGGCTAACACATTGAAACCCCGTCTCTACTAAAAATACAAAAAGCAGGCCGGTGGCAGGCGCCATGTAGTCCCAGCTTGGGAGGCTGAGGCGAATCGTGAACTCCCGGGGCCGGAGCTTGCAGTGAGCTGAATCCGGCACTGCCTCAGCCAGACTGCAGGCAAGACTCCGTCTCAAAAAAAAAAAAAAAGAATTGCCAGCATACACTTTGTTTGCATTTATTAATCAACCAAATTTCATACTTATCCCTGCCAAATACTGTGAGGTGTCAAAATTTGGCATAGAGATTACAAAACTATAAACCTAGGCCAAAGCAGAATGATCTATGCTTGTGTAATTTTTAATAAATAAGACATTGATATGGGTTTAATAAAAATAGCTGCATTTTGAATCTAATAAGATTGCCATAACTTCTAAACCTGTGGCTTTAGGCAGTCTGGTCCACAGACAGTAAGGAGGTTTGTTTTGGGAAAGGATGGTTATTGTCTTTGTTGCAAAGCAAAACTATAAACTCAGTTCCTTCCCAAAATTAGTTCAGCCTATGTTCAGGAATGAACAAGGACAGCTTGGAGGTTAAGAGCAATATGGAGTCAGTTAAGTCAAATCTTTTTTCACTGTCTCAGTTATAATTTTGCAATGGCAGTTTCATAGTTTTAAATCATGACTATCACAGTTTTCATAAATAATCTAGGTAAAAAATTAAAATAATTAGGTAAATGTAATGGGATAAATACTTGTAGACTAACTGGTCGTAATTTAGAAATAAAGTTAAATTAAATAATAGGTATTTTGTTATTTGGGTATTTTCCAATAAATATATATTGTAGGAAAACATTCTTGCTTTAAAAAAAAAAAGTCCTTTTCTAAAAAAAAAGGTGAAAAATTTTTGTCTAATTCAAAGCTTATTTAAAGGTTATGTATAAAACAAGGTAAAAGGAACCAGGAAATAAAAACAGATGTAAAATAAAAATAAAGAGATTTTTTTTGTGTGTGTGGTAAGAAAACTTAAAGAGAAATAATTGTATATGAGAAAGAATCTTATATAGTAAATTTTTAGTCCTAAAATAAAATGACTGGTTGTTTAAGAAGGAGGGATGTTCAGGACAAACCAGAAAGTCCAAATATTATTATTAAGTTTTGGTTTGCTTAGGAAAAAAACCGAGATAAAACATTTTTTTAAACTAAGGTATTACATCCATGTATATGTGCTTTTAAAGTCCTTGTTGACCTCTACAAGGAAAAGTACAAAACACTGCTGAGAGAAATCATAGATGACAGAAACAAATGGAAATATATCCCATGCTCATGGATGGGTAGAATCAATATTGTGAAAATGGCCATACTGCCAAAAGCAATCTACAAATTCAACACAATCCCCATCAAAATACTACCATCATTCTTCACAGAATTAGAAAAAACAATTCTAAACTTCATATGGAATGAAAAAAGTGCCTGCATAGCCAAAGCAAGACTAAACAAAAAGGACAAATCTGGAGGTATCACACTAACTGATTTCAAACTATACTATAAGGTCATAGTCAACAAAACAGCATGGTACTGGTATAAAAATAGGCACATACACCAATGGAGCAGAATAGAGAATCCAGAAATAAACCCAAATACTTACAGCCAACTGATCTTTGACAAAGCAAACAAAAACATAAAGTGGGAAAAGGACACTTTTTAATAAATGGTGCTGGGATAATTGGCTAGCCACAGGTAGGAGAATGAAACTAGATCCTCATCTCTCACCTTATACAAAAATCAACTCCAGATGGATTAAGGACTTAAACCTAAGACCTGAAACTATACAAACTCTAGAAGATAATATTGGAAAAATGCTTCTAAACATTGGCTTAGGCAAGGATTTCAAGACCAAGAACCCAAAAGCAAATGTAATAAAAACAAAGATAAATAGTTGGGACTTAATTAAACTAAAGAGCTTTTTTGCACGACAAAAGGAACAGTCAGCAGAGTAAACAGACAACCCACAGAATGGGAGAAAATCTTCACAATCTATCCATCTGACAAAGGACTAATATCCAGAATCTACAATGAACTCAAACAAATCAGTAAAAAAAAAAAAAAAAACAAACAATCCCATCAAAAAGTGGGCTAAGGACATGAATGGACAATTCTCAAAAGAAGATATATAAATGGCCAACAAACATCTGCTCAACATCACTAATGATCTGGGAAATGCACATAAAAACCACAAGGCAATACCACCTTACTCCTGCAAGAATGGCTATAATCAAAAAATCAAAAAACAGTAGATGTTGGCATGGATACGGTGATCAGGGAACACTTCTACACTGCTGGTGGTAATGTAAACTAGTACAACTGCTAGGGAAAACCGTGTGGAGATTCCTTAAAAAACTAAAAGTAAGGCCAGCCACAGTGGCTCATGCTTGTAATCTCAGCACTTTGGGAGGCTGAGGCAGGCGGATCACATGAGGTCAGGAGTTTAACACCAGTCTGACCAACATGGTGAAACCCCATCTCTACTGAAATTACAAAAATTAGCCAGACATGGTGGCACACACCTGTAATCCCATCTACTTGGGAGGCTGAGGCATGAGAATCGCTTGAACCCGGGAAGGGGAGGTTGCAGTGAGCCAAGATCATGCCATTGCACTCTACCCTGGGTGACAGAGCAAGAATCTCTCTCAAAAAAAAAAAAGTTGGGGGAGAGGAAATTCACCCAACTCGTAGATATTTGATGGCACAAATTCAGGGCTGGACTCAGCTTTAAAATCTTATCTGAGATTCCTCCTATGGCACAAAGTTTCATCAAAGCCCATTTAAAAGCCTATATAAAAAATAATTATTCTGCCGGGCGTGGTGGCTCAAGCCTGTAATCCCAGCACTTTGGGAGGCCGAGACGGGCGGATCACGAGGTCAGGAGATCGAGACCATCCTGGCTAACACGGTGAAACCCCGTCTCTATTAAATACAAAAAAACTAGCCGGGCGAGGTGGCGGGCGCCTGTAGTCCCAGCTACTCGGAGGCTGAGGCAGGAGAATGGCGGGAACCCGGGAGGCGGAGCTTGCAGTGAGCTGAGATCCGGCCACTGCACTCCAGCCTGGGTGACAGAGCGAGACTCCGTCTCAAAAAAAAAAAAAAAAAAAAAAATAATTATTCTTGCTGCACTGTATACAAATAATTAGGCCAAGCATAATAAGCAAACCAGTCCTACCATGATTTGTCTCTAGTAAAATGGGAAACTAGACAGAGAAAAAAATATATATGTTTTAAGACAATAGTACACTTGTTGTTAGAGTCTAGCCTTGCCTAAGTTTTTTGTTTGTTTGTTTGTTTGTTTATGTTCTACAGTTTGGGCTGAATTCTAATTGTTTCTTGGTTACAAGTCTTCAAAATAATGTTTTCAATTTTTTTCTTTTTTTCCTTCTTTTTTTCCCCATTTTTCCTAATTAGGAGTCACCGAAAACTAAGCTGTGCTTTCTTTTTTTTTTTTTTTTTTTTTGAGACGGAGTCTCGCTCTGTCGCCCAGGCTGGAGTGCAGTGGCCGGATCTCAGCTCACTGCAAGCTCCACCTCCCGCGTTCACGCCATTCTCCTGCCTCAGCCTCCCGAGTAGCTGGGACTACAGGCGCCCGCCACCTCGCCCGGCTAGTTTTTTGTATTTTTTATTAGAGACGGGGTTTCACGGTGTTAGCCAGGATGGTCTCGATCTCCTGACCTCCTGATCCACCCGTCTCAGCCTCCCAAAGTGCTGGGATTACAGGCTTGAGCCACCGCACCCGGCTTAGCTGTGCTTTCTTAAAGCCCTGCGAACTGAAACTAAACAACTTAAACTTCAGAAGAAAATAACAGCAACCTATTTACATACATAAGCCATTTTCTTTTTTGTTTTGTTTTGTTTTGTTTGTTTGTTTGAGACGGAGTGTCGCTCTGTCCCCCAGGCTGGAGTGCAGTGGCGCGATCTCGGCTCACTGCAAGCTCCGCCTCCCGGGTTCAGCCATTCTCCTGCCTCAGCCTCCCTAGTAGCTGGGACTACAGGCGCCCGCCACCTCGCCGGGCTAATTTTTGTATTTTTAGTAGGGACGGGGTTTCACCGTGGTCTCGATCTTCTGATCTTGTGATCCGCCCGCCTCGGCCTCCCAAAGTGCTGGGATTACAGGCGTGAGCCACCGCGCCCAGCTACATAAGCCACTTTCATACCTGCCTGCTGACTATAGACTTCAGAGAAATGTGGCCTATATAGATTTTCCAGGAGTGTTCTTTTGTTTGTTGTTGTTTTTTCTCCCTTCCTCCCCACTATTTTCCCTTCATAGGACATGAGACTTCACAACCTGCTAAAAATCAGTTTTCGGGACCTACCTGTCTAGTAATAAACCATCCTTGCCATGAGAGAGCAAATGAAACCTGAGACCAGCGATTAATTTTCTTGTAAAATGCCTTCTCCAAAATATTTTTTAAAAGGGGGTAAATATGAAAGGAAAATAAAGTTTGGGGCCCCCAAATCACTAAGCTAAAAGGAATAGTCAAGCTGGGGACAGCTTAGGGCAAACCTGCCTCCCATTCTATTCAAAGTCACCCCTCTGCTCACTGAGATAGATGCATATCTGATTGCCTCCTTTGGAAAGGTTAACAGAAATTCAAAGAATGTAACCATTTGTATACCACCTATCTGTGACCTGGTAGCCCCCTCCCCACTTCAAGTCTTCCTGCCTTTCCAGACTGAACCAATGTACTTCTTCCATACTGATTGATGTCGCATGCCTCCCTAAAATGTATTAGTTTTATACCCCAACCACTTTGGGCACAAGTCTTCAGGACTTCCTGAGACTGTCACGGACACATGTCCCCAACCTTGGCAAAATAAACAATTAACTGAGACCTGTCTCAAATTTTCGGAGTTCACATTATTTTGAAACCAAAATCTGGACACAAGATGTGCCCATTGCTATGGGGGTGTGTTTGCCTCTAGGCCCTCTCAGTGGACAGCGTGAGGTATAGCATTAGGTAATATTTGTGTGTATACCGACTGATGAATATACACATATTTCTGTCTATATATATACCAAGCTAGCTAACCAACTCTAATCCAGTACCCAAGGGCTCATTCTATTTTTCCCTCCTTGCTTATGTTACTTCTCTTTCTCATAGTGAAAACCCTGCCTCCCAAAATCCACTATACATTTACTTATTTGTTCAGCCCCAGTATACATGTAAAGCCTTTTGACAACTATTAATCCATATACCATGAGAAAAAAACTTACCAGGTAGAGTATAGTGTTTACATGCAGTGTGGACCTTTTTTTTTTTTTTTTTTTTTTTGAGACGGAGTTTCGCTCTTGTTTTGAGACTGTAGTGCCATGGTGCGATCTCGGCTCACTGCAACCTCTGCTTCCCAGGTTCAAGCGATTCTCCTGCTTCAGCCTCCCTAGTAGCTGGGATTACAGGTACCTGCCATCACGCCCAGCTAGTATTTTTTATTTTTAGTAGAGATGGGGGTTTCACTATGCTGGCCAGGCTGGTCTCCTGACCTCAGGTGATCCACCCACTTCAGCCTCCCAGAGTGATGGGATTTCAGGCATGAGCCATCACGCTTGACTCCAGTATGTGGACCTTTTTTGATATTTGAAGATATTTTATTATAAACTGGATATTAGTTGATACCAATGGAATTGTTAATTTCATTAGGTGTGATAATGGCCTTGAGTTATGTAAGACAATTCCATAATTTTTTTCAGAGGTGTTTATTGAGATATGTGGGGATGAAATAGCATGATGTCTGTAGTTATTTTTTAAACATTTCAGTAAAGAAGACAAGACATAGAAGGGGGAAATAGGTAGATAAAACAACATAGCAAAATCTTGATAATTGTAGAATCTGGGTGATGATTCTGATGTGTGAGAGTTCATTGTATTCTCTCTCCTTTGGGGAATGTTTGAAATTCTTTATTATACAATATTTTGTATTATTTTTAAATTATGTTTGCTTTTTAAAAATAATTTTTAATTTACTTATTTAATTATATTTACTTTTAAAATAGGCAAATTAGTGAAAATTCAAAAGCTATCAAAAGGCTTGCAATAAAAAATTAGTCTTCGTTTTTCCTCTGTTCTCAGTCACCAAATTTTCACTTCCAAAGGCCATTAATAGTACTAGTTCTTGTGTATCTTTCCACAGATCATTTGCATATTGCAAATATCTACATATATTCCATTTTTACACACACAAATGGTAACCGACTTTATATCTTGTTCTAGACCTCTTTTAAAACTTTCCATTTATAATTTCAGACATACAGAAAAGTACAAATGTAGAACAAAGAATTTTGGGCTGTCCAAGCACAGTGGTGTTTACAACTAATTGAGCACAACCATTTATAGATTTCTTTTTTTTCTTTTTTTTTTTTGAGACAGGATCTGACTGTCACCCAGGCCAAAGCAAAGTGGCATGATAACGGCTCACTGCAGTCTCTGCCTCCTGGGCTCATGCAATCCTCCCACTCCAGCCTCCCAAGATGTTGGGACTACAGGTGCACATCACCATGCCAGGCTAATTTTTTGTTTGTTTGTTTATTTTTAAGACAGAATCTTGCTCTTGTCACCCAGGCTGGAGTGCAATGGCGTGATTTCAGCTCACTGCAGTCTCCACCTCCTGGGTTCAAGCAATTCTCCTGTCTCAGCTTCCCGAGCACCTGGGATTACAGGTGCCTGCCACCACTCCCAGCTAATTTTTGTATTTTAAGTAGAGACAGGGTTTCGCCATGTTGGTCAGGCAGGTCTGAAACTCCTGGCCTCAGGTGATCCACCCACCTGGGCCTCCCAAAGTGCTGGGATTACAGACATGAGCCACTGCGTCTGACCCAGGCTAATTTTTTAAAAAAATGTTTTTTTTTCTTTGTAGAGATGGTGGGGATCTCCCTAGGTTGTCCAAGCTGGTCTTGAACTCCTGGACTCAAGCAGTCCTTCCCCCTCAGCTTCGCAAAGTGCTAGGATTACAGATGTGAGCCACGGCACCCTGACCCCTCTTACAGATTTCCTTGTTCTTTCTCCATTCCTATTGTTTCACTTGACTAGCAAAAAAAAAAAAAAAAAAAAAAGAAAGAAAAGAAAAAGAAAAAGAATTCCTGTTTACCGTAATCCAGATTCTCCAAATGTTATTTTACCATCTTTGCTTTGTTATTCTCTCTCCATTATTGTTTTCTTCTGTGTTATTTGAGAATAAGTTGCAGACATAATGCCCTGTTACCCCTAAATACTTTAGTGTGTACTTCCTAGAAATAAGGACATTCTCTTACATAAGCAGAGTTCAGTTATCAAAATCAAGAAATTAACATTGATATTGCATTGTCTAATCTAGAAATTTTATGCAAATTTTGCCAATTTTCCCACAAATATCCTTTATAGAAAAAGAAAGAGACCAGGTGCAGTGACTCACACCTGTAATCCCAGCACTTTGGGAGGCCAAGGCGGGCGGATCACAAGGTCAGGAGATTGAGACAATCCTGGCTAACACACGGTGAAACCTCGTCTGTACTAAAAATACAAAAAAATTAGCTGGGCATGGTGGTGGGTGCCTGTTGTCCCAGCTGCTCAGGAAGCTGAGGCAGAAGAATGGCATGAACCCGGGAGGCGGAGCTGGCAGTGAGCTGAGATCATGCCACTGCAATCCAGCCTGGGCGACAGAACAAGACTCCGTCTCAACAAAAAAAAAAAAAAGAAAAAGAAAAAGAGAGAGAGAAAAAAAGTGTTTTCTCTATCCAGAATCACGTTGCATTTAGTTATTAAAAAAGATTAAAACACATGTTTATAAAGTATTGTTATTTATTTATTTATTTATTTTGAAACAGAGTCTTGCTCTGTCGCCCAGACTAGAGTGCAGTGGCGCATTCTCAGTTCACTGCAACCTCTGCCTCTCAGGTTCAAGCGATTTTCCTGCCTCAACCTCCCAAGTAGCTATGGTACAGGCACCCACCACCACACCCAGCTAATTTTTGTATTTTTAGTAGAGACGGGGTTTCACCATGTTGGCCAGGCTAGTCTCGAACTCCTGACCTCAAGTGATCAACCCTCCTCGGCCTCCCAAAGTGTTGGGATTATAGGCATGAGCCACTGTGCCTGGCACAAATAACCTTAAAAGAAATTAAAATTCCTGTAATTATACCTTTTAGACTAAATTCCTAGATAACGTGGAACATTATCTAAAGGTAATCTAAAATTTCCTTTTGATAGTATCAAAACAGGTAATCTGCCCGCCTTGGCCTCCCAAAGTGCTGGAATTACAGGTGTGAGCCACCACGCCCAGCCACAAGTTTATAAATTAGAAATTGAAAGCCCATCACCTCTGATCTTATTCCCCAAAGACAAACATGGTTGACAGCCTTCATATAAATCCTTCCAGAATTTCTTTCAATGCATATACCAACACACAACATAAATATATATTATATACACTTAAACTAAAATGTGGTATTATACATAATATCTGTAATTTATTTAGTAGGTAGTTCATTTTTATCTTTATACATAGTTCTTGTCAAAAGTTATCTGATTTTTTTTTTTTTTTTTTTTTTTTTTTGAGACGGAGTTTCGCTCTGTCGCCCAGGCTGGAGTGCAGTGGCCGGATCTCAGCTCACTACAAGCTCCGCCTCCCGGGTTCACGCCATTCTCCTGCCTCAGCCTCCCAAGTAGCTGGGACTACAGGCGCCCGCCACCTTGCCCAGCTAGTTTTTTTGTACTTTTTAGTAGAGACGGGGTTTCACCATATTAACCATCCTGGTTAATATGGTGAAACCCCGTCTCTACTAAAAAGTAC